>NW_022196345.1:0-292500 GCF_008641045.1 Pistacia vera
TAGCTATTCTTAGCCCATGGTGCACCAGATCCTAGGCGAGTATCAAGCTAAGGGAGAAAAGATGATACCCTACCTACAAAAGGTGATGAGCGAACTCAAAACCTTTGGGCGATACTCAATCCATCAAATCCCTAGAGAATAGAATTCTGTAACCGACGCTTTAACTCGCCTAGCATCGACAATAAACAACGGAGTGAAATACATCCCTTTCAAATTTCTGTCATCCCCTAACATCGATGCACCAGAGTATATGATGATGACAATCGAGCAAGTGCCCTCATGGATGGAGCCTATTATCACTTACTTGAAGGATGGGACCCAATCGAAAGATAGATCAAAGGCCAAGACCTTACATGCCAAATTAGCATGCTACACTCTGATTAACGACAAGCTATACAAGCGAGGATACAACACCCCCTACTATAATGGATAGGTAAAGATGAAGTAGATTACATCATGACTGAAATCCATGAAGGTGTGTGTAGAAACTACGCCAAAGGATGATCCTTGGCCTACTACGAAGACGTTACAAACTTTACACGCTGATAGGATAAGTATTAATGGTTTGCCACAATACCTTGACCCCTTTTGTAGGAGCTCGTTATGCTGTCGAGCCCATGGCTTTTTGCCATGTGGGGAACGACTTGATTAGGCCCTTGCCCCAAGGGAAAGGGAAAGGCAAAGTCAAGTTTGTAGTAGTCATCGTCGACTACTTCACCAAATTGTTAAAGGCCGAACCACTAGTGACGATTACTGCCGATAAGATCAAGAAATTTGTGCATAAGAATATCATCTATCGTTTTAGTATACCACACACAATTATCACAGACAACAGAAGGCAATTGACAATGAGGAGTTCTAAACTTTCTATGATGAGCTTGGTATCAGGAAGAAGTTTTTGGCAGTTTACCGACCTCAATCCAACGGACAAGTCAAAGCCATGAACAAAGTCAGAAAACACACCATAAAAGCAAAGCTCGGCCAATCTAAAGG
Organism: Pistacia vera; assembly: GCF_008641045.1. Taxonomy (NCBI): domain Eukaryota; kingdom Viridiplantae; phylum Streptophyta; class Magnoliopsida; order Sapindales; family Anacardiaceae; genus Pistacia; species Pistacia vera. The sequence continues at coordinate 994 of NW_022196345.1, forward strand.
AAATTGGGCAGATGAGCTCCAAGAAGTATTGTAGGCATACCAGACAACCACAGAACCCCCATAAGAGAAACCACTTTCTCCCTCGCGTATGTTTGTGAAGCCATGGCTCTAATAGAGGTCAGAATTAACACCTTCCAATGTGAAGTGTTCAACGAAGAAAACAACGATGCACTCATGCATCTGAGGTTGGACTTGATTGAAGAACATTGCAACAAGGCCTAGTTGCNCACAGTCGAACCACCTCAAAAATGTCTAGTTTATCTATCATCTACTGGGAGGCTCACCACCACATCGAGCTCCGCCACATGCGACACATGTCCCTAATACTAATTCCCAAGAATCATGCACCTATCTTACTAGGCTCTCCCCAGAGTCAACCGGGTACCTCTGGTTGATGCGTGCTGATGTCTCAGCAATTTAGCTGTTACAAAAATTCACATCAACATATTGGCGCTAGAAGGAGGACCTTCACCCTTGAATGTCTTAATATAAGCCTATTTTAGTGCTGATCACCTCTGCTATCGACGCTTTGTCCTTTTGGTGACAGTAATCGCCTCGATACCATAATGGCTACTGACTCTACATAGCAACCCGATCCAAACAAAGGCATTTTTGACCCCCACCTGCATAAGGATGAGCCGTCTACTGGCCTAGTTGAGGAACTGTGCGAGATCCTTGTGGATTGACGCTTCCCCTCACGCGCCCTCATAATAGGGGCAACCTTGAAGGAAGGGTATGAGATCACTTGATTGCCTTCCTAAAAGAAGACCTAGACGTTTTTTCCTAGGAGCACACTAACATGATTGATATAGATCCCGAGATCATGTGTCATTGCCTCAATATCAACCCTGGCACCCATCCAATTCATTAGAAGAGACGAGCTATAGTTGTGGAACGGTCTCAGGTGCTCAAAGAGGAGGTCGACCGACTCCTCGACATCAAGTTCATCAGAGAAGTCAGATACCCAGACTTGCTTGCAAAACCTGTTCTCCAAAAATTCAAGCGACAAATGGAGAACATGCATTGACTTCATAGATCTGAACAAAGCTTGTTTGAAGGATAGTTTTCCTCTCCCACAAATTGATCAATTGGTGGGTACCACCACAGGGAATGCCTTACTCAGTTTCATAGATGCTTACTCGGGATACAATCAAATCCCGTTGTATGGACCCGACGAGCCGTACACCTTGTTCATTACAGACCGAGACCTTTATTGCTACAAAGTCATCTCTTTTGACCTAAAGAACATCGAGACAACTTACTAGCAGCTGGTCAACAAAATATTCACCAACCTGATCGGAAAAACAATGGAGGTCTATATTGACAAGATGCTAGTAGAATTGCCAAAGGAGGAAGACCATGTAAAACACCTCAATGAGATGTTCCATATCCTGAGGAAATATCGGATGAAGCTCAACCCCTTAAAGTGTGCTTTTTGGGAGGGCTTAGGAAAGTTCTTCAGTTACATGGTGAACCAGCGTGGGATTGAAGCCAACCCTGAAAAGATCCAGGCACTGTTGAATATGAAAAGCAAGACAAAGTCGAAGCAGATGCAAAACCTAACCAGACAAATTGCAGCACTCAGTAGATTCATCTCCCGAACCACAGATAGATGCCTACCTTTATTTGAAGTGTTGAAGGGTGAGAAAAAGTTCAAGTTGACAGGAATGAGAACATGCCTTCCAGAAGCTAAAGGACCACCTCGGGAAACCTTCTCTCTTGTCCAAACCGATCCCAAGTGAACCACTCTTATTATATCTATCCGTCTCATTGTATGCCATAAGTGCAACCTTAGTCCGAGAAGAAGAAAAGGTCCAGTGGCCAGATTACTACCCGAGCAAGTACCTACTTGATGTAGAGACGTGTTACTCCGGATGGAGAAGCTAACTTTAGCTCTCTTAACNATGTGTTAGAGTAGGTGCCCTAAAGCCAATCAATTATTGTAGAATTGACTCTTTGTAATAATGTTCATTGATCAATAAAAGCCATTTTATTCTATATCGTGTAAACCATCATTGTATGTATTGATATATGTCCTTAGAATGATAGAACCGTGATGAGGGTATCAAGTATTTCAAATCTTGATAGTGAGAACCCTATGAGCACATATGGTGGTCGTTCTAGAAATGTCCGTAGCCCCAGTATTATTTTGAAATAAGGGCACAGAAAATACGGTAAGGCTATCATAGTGTTGAACGACCCTGTCGAAAGGCAGTGACTAATCTCACTTGTTAAGGTTGTTGGGTGACAACCTGGTGTAACACATGGGTGCTTTCTGTAGGCAAGTTCACTAGACTGACCCACCAAAGGACTCCATATGGATGGTAACCCTAGTGTCTATGGAACAAATCCTCTAAAAAATGGTGGTGCATGTGATCCTTAGACTTGAGATCACCAGAGCGCCTTGTACACCAATTGGTGTAGTTTGACAGTAGCCCAATGCAGTTCTATTCAGAGCTATCAATACGGTAGTGATTGGCTACATCAAGGAGTGTATCAAGACTATGGTGGATTGATAGAGGATTCATCACTCCCGAGTACAGGGGGAAGTTATCTCATGGCGTAATTCAGTGAATGGCAATGACACTAAAACTATGGCCATAGTGGCATTGAGTTGTTGCTCTATCCAATTTATAATTCCGGTCATTGGTCTAGTAACTGAACATATACATATCGAGAGTAATTGAGGTTGACACTATTTCTATGCCTCGGTCTCATTAAGATAATGGATGATGAAAGGATTGGATTGTACGGTAACCATATCGTTGACAAGTAGCTGCTTCGCTGAATCCGAATCTATCAGGTGGCCATGATGCCTTGCTAGGGGCCAATCTTGATCTGTGTGTAGTGAGATGATTAATTGGCGTTAATCGCGATACTACACACTACCAGTATGATAAGGATCCTACGGGTCACACACATAGAAGATAATTTAAGAACCAGTTTATAAGAAGGGCATTTTCATCTTTTTAGGCAGAAGGGTATTTTGGTAATCTCACTGTGCAATTAAATCTGCTGAGGTCGTAGCCTTTATTTAATTTGATATTAAAATTAAGTAAGTGAGATTACGTTTAAATATGTGTTCGCATATATTTAAATAAATTATCATTATTGTTAAATGTTAATATATTATATATATATTAGTTGAATTTAATTGAGATAATGATAATTAAAATTAAAATATCTAAACGGGGCTGTTTGGATACAAGGGGTGTTTGGGTTGGTGCCCAAGCCCATTCCATGATGGAATAGGGCAAAGTGTGCACTATATAAGTGCAACACTTTGTGAATTTAAAATATGAATTCATTCAATCATTAAGATTAAAATTCCAGCCCTCTTTCTCTTCTTCCCACGCCAATTTGCCTTTTTTCTTGAATCAAAATATTATTTGATTCCTTCTTGGTTCTTAAGGCTAAAGAGGATCTAGCAAATCCCTCTTTAGTTCCTTCGGGTTATCTTCGTGTGGACTACATTGGCTCGATCCTACTCTTGGGTCGGTAGCGAAACCCGTTCAGAGACAAGTTGGAGGAGNACTTGGTACACTAAACTTCTTCTATTTTCAACCAATTTCAGGGCAAACATTCAACACCACACTCAACCAAACAATATTACAAAAAAACCAACTCAACTAAGAGCGAAAGAGGAAACAATAACAACGTACCTCATGCGGGGCGTTACACGTATAGCCTAGTCTAATTACAAAAACCCATTAAGCGCAAGATGATCTTAAAGACAAAAACCAATCTATACCTAGGCAGGGCTACAAATCAATCATTCCACACACAATCTTGTCTCATACAATCAATTAGCTAGCATCAGGGTTGATCAGGCCCTAATATCAACTAAAGATTGAATCAAATGCAATGAATGAATCTAGAACATAATAGAATGGATCAAACAAATTGAATAACAATAAAACACAAGCCTTCAATTAGATACATCAAATCCCTAGAAAACAAACTACAACATAAAGGAAAAGAAACAACAACACCTGGAATCATAATATGAAGAACAAAGAAGGAGGAGAGGAGGAGTTCAATCCCTAAAATGTGTATATAAAACCTAAAATTTTCCAAAAATAGACTAAAGCTGCCTTTATATAGTTTTTAGATAAAATGGCAAACTTGCAAATACTGTTTGCGAAATTAAGGTTAGAAATGTGACATTTTTACATTCTGGGAAATTTGCATTGTGGCGCATTTCTAGGTGATTTTCTACTTCTACAAAAACCGTATCACGCTACGGCATAGTTGAATGGCACTATGGCGCCAAAAGAATTTCACCGATTTGTGTTGTGGCAACATCAATCTTCGTTGCAGCGTAACTTATGTTGAGCCCATTTGTGTCGCGACGTGGTTTGCAATTTACTCTTTTTCTTCATGCCTTAATTTATCCGCACTCGAATGGGTCAAGGATGTCCGAACAGAAACACAAGCATAAATAATCCATCTTTTTGCACCTGAACTTCTGAAAACACACACAACACCCACGATTCTAGAAGATAATGAAACATGCAAAAAATTGCATCATAAATTATGTATTAAACCTTAAATTCCTTACAGTTTTACCCCTAAATCACTTAATAAATATGCATTTCCAACACTCATCACAACCCCCAACCAGCTTATTGCTAGTTTTCTAGCAATAAAAGCGATATAAAAATGAAATATAACCTAACTAAACTATCCTAAACCACTTTCATAGGCTGTCATGATTGCATTTAGCATATGCAATAAGACTTTAGACCCTTAGGTCCCTCTAGTGGACAAGTTATAATCTCATGAGGGTTTTTAGTGATGTTACCCACAAACACTCTACAAGTCCTAACACACATATTCACAAAACAAAAATTTCTTGGATTAATCAGTAGATGTGTCTCATATATAGCATACACATATAGCATAAAGAATAAACAATGATTACCCCCATCTAGGAACACCCTAAACATTAGTTTCATCTTCATTCTCAACTCTTTCCACACAGTCATACCACGAACCGTCAATCCTAGCCTTAGAGGTAAACTCAAATGTAACATCCATAAAGAAAAAAAATTTTGATCCATAAATATGAAAACTTCAAAAACACAAACTCCATAGAACTACTTTTCATATCACTCTCCACTAATGTTTAACAAATGCACAACTTTAGATCATTAGGACTTCATTAAGCTTATATCCTTAGGTTAAGGTATTGGGTTAAGAAAGAACACAAGAGATTCAAGCAATTAAGAGGAATAATCTTACAATTCAAAGAACACAATTGCTCAAAACAACTTACTCCCTCAAACCTGAATTTTATTATATTTTTTAATTTTCTTTTATTACATCACTCTTCTCAACCACAATCAATTTTTGTACCCTTTGCATACTTTCTTATTGATTTCTTATCTTTCTCTCTTTTTTTTTTTTTTATTTTGATTTGATTTTTTTATTGATATATATATATTTTTTTTTGGAATAATAATAATAATACATAACTTAGGAAGCGATGATATCACCCAATTCCCTTTTTTTTCTTTTTTTTTTTACACAACAACTCCCAACTGGTCCTTTCGAGCATCTTTTCAAAATTTTATAACAAAGCTCAAAACCTCACACATTTCACTTTCATCAATTGAGATTAAATCCTCTCAAAAGAATATCAAAGGTAGGAAATGTGTATAAGAGTTATATGGGACAGGTTATTGCAGGTAAAAAGAAACAAAAACCAAGGCTAAATGTATACAATAAGGCTCAATAGGGTGACTAAGGATAATAACATATAAGGTTGGCTTGAAAGGCACAAACAGTCCAAAGATGGCCTAAGTCATTTCTTTAATCATGCATCGTCTAGGATTTCACCTCAAGTGATCATCAAATAGGTTCTAGAATTTTAGGGACCTCACAAAAATAGTAGGAAGATTATGCACAAAACATCTCTAAATGCTAGAATGAACCAACCAAACAGACCACATTCTCGAGAGATTCAAACTACAACAAAACCAACATCTAGAATAATTCTTCGACTAGGGTAAAATTTGACCTCTCCTATTCACTACATGTCATTGCAATCACATTATATCATAGACAAATGACGTAGTCCAAGAAACACAAAGATTCCACAAACTAGTAAAATTTTACAGGCATGCATGAATTTCTTACTTTCCCACCCCCAACCAAAATCCTACACTGTCCCCAATGTAGCAATCAAACCAAAATGAGAAGAAAGGGAAAGAAACAAGTTACCCCCCTTTGATTAACGAATTGTACGGTACCAAAAGTAACTCCATTGAATGCACATCCTATAATCAACATGAAATCTACCAACACAAAAGAAAGAACACGTGGCGCTACGACGCCACACGAATTTTGCTGATTTATGCTACGGCATCAACAATCTAAGTTACGTTGATTTGTGTCGTAGCGTGGTTTGCAATTTATTCTTTTTCTTCATGCCTTAATTTATCTGCACTCAAACTGGTCCAGGATGTCTGAATGCCAACACAAGCATGAATAATCCATCGTTTTGCACCTGAACACCTAAAAACACACACAACACCCGTGATGCCAGAAGATAATGAAACATGCAAGAAATCACATCATAAATCATGCAATAAACCTTAAATTCCTTACAATTTCACCCCCAAATCACTGAACAGATATGCATTTCCAACACTTATCACCATATAAACTGGATTCGAGTATTGACTCGATTCCATTGTGGCCACAAATTTTTGTGATTGTAATTCCTAACCGAATATCTCTACAAGATAATTTCTCCTGCAACCAACAGTGATGAATCCTTTGTTAATCCACCATAGCCATAGTGTACTTCTCGATGCAACCAATGACTACTATACTGATAACCCTAAATAGGATTACGTTAGGCTAGTGTCAAATTACACCAATAATTACACACGGCGCTCTGGTGATCTCAAGTCAAGGGATTACATGCACTGCCATCCGTTAGAGGATATATTCCACAAACACTAGCGTTATCATCTTGTGTGGAATCCTTCGGTGGGTTAGTCCAATGAACTTGTCATTAACAAGCACCCATGCTTCGCACTAGTTTGTCACCTAATAACCTTGACATGTGAGAATTGTCACTACCTTTCAGTAGAGTTGTTAAATGCTATGATAGTCTTATTGTATAATCTGTGTCCTTGGTCAGATTAATACTAGGGCTATGGACAATTCCAGAATGGCTACCATATGTGATCATAAGGTTCTCACAACTAAGATTTAAAACACTGAATTCCCTATATATATATATATATATGTAATGCCCCACATGAGGTACGTTGTCATTGTTTCCTCTTCCGCTCTTATTTGAAATTGGTTTTGGTAATATCGTTTGATTGAATGTGGTGTTGAATGTTTGCCCTGAAATTGGTTGAGAATAGAAGAAGTTTAGTGTACCAAGCTTCGCCGGGGCGAAGAAGAATCTTCGCCGCGGCGAAGATGTGTTGAGACCACCGGAAACTCTCTGGACGGTTCCGCCGCGACGACAGAAACTTCTTCGCCGCGGCGACGGGCCGATTAGAATGTTTGTTGAGTTTTAGATATTTTCTTCCCTAAGGGCAATTTGACTATTCTACCCCTAATTAGCAGGAAAAGTGGGGAGTTAATTGTAAGGATTTTTCATGGAGAATATGTTGATATGGGGGTGAGTTTGTAATGAATCAAAGGATATGGATGGAATTTCCAAAGAAGAGTAAGGGCAAAATGGGAATGATTTTGTTTATATTTATTAAAGGAATTAGAATTAACAAACCCTCATTTCTTCTTCTCAAAACGCAACCTCCATCTTTACTCTCTCTCAACTCTCTTTCTTTTGATCAAGGATTTCCAAGGGCAACCTAAGCTTCCTAAGGTAAGGATTTCTACTTAAGTTGTGTGATTTGGGAGTTTAACCTTATTGAAGTTTGAGGGTTTTTTATTCTTTTGGTTAAGAGTAGAGGAAAAGTCAAGCAAAACAGTGAAAGGAGAATTTGTGAAGTCTCTCCATAACAAGTAAGTAAACCCCAACCCAAGTTGAGATTTATAATTCTCTTGATTAGGGTTTTGATAGAAATGTGTATGTATGTGATGTACATGTAATATCCATGTGTGAAGGCTTAAATAGAGATTCTATGCTTTGTGAATGTTTACACCTTGCAATATGAGAAATGAATTGTTGGGTTGCAAGGTATTGAGATGGAATTGAAGGGGTGTTATGGAACCCTTTTGGAAGTGTTTTGTTTGACAGGTTTTTATGCTTTGTGAAGGGGTTTTTCCCCATTTTGGGTTAAAAAGTTTTAGAATCATGGCTATATAGAGTTTTATAGTGCACTGATTTGTTTGATGAATGCCTAATAGAGGTTTGAGTGTGATTGAACCTTAATTCTTGCAACATTGCATGTTGGCATTTCATAGTGCATTAGTGGAGATGAACCCTCCATAGGCACTAATGGGGCGTTGAAAAGTGACCTAAGAAAGGGTAGAACTTGTGTATGCAATTACCCTATGAGTAGAGACTTGGTGGAGTCAATTACTCTAAGGGTAGAGAGCATTGAAAATACTACAATAGAATGAATTAGAAGAGTATTAGTTGGATGATGCTTTGTGATCATCACCCGACCTTTATGGGAATCGGATTGAGCTTTTTGACATCATCAATAGCCCTTAGAGATGGTCGATGCTTTGTGTCGTCACCCAATGAGTAATAGAAGGGGTAGATGCTTTGTGACCACTACCCGATTAGTTTTACATAAGTGGGTTGATGCTTTGTGATCTCCCAACATTTAGTAGAAGCGTTGATGCTTTGTGACATCACCCACAGTGACTAGAGATGGTTAATGCTTGGTGATCGTTACCCAAGAGTCATGAGAAACGGGTAGTGCTAGGTTACTCCACCCGATAGTTAGGAAAACTAGTAATTGCTTTGTATCCCCACTCGGTAGTCACTAAGAACGGGTTGGTACTTGTGAATTCCACCGATAATCATGGAGAGTGAGATGTGCTGTGTGAACGCCATCCGCCGTCCTCCGGTAAGATGAGGCCATGATGTTTAGTAAAACAGATATAGAAACAGAAATAGTAAAAGAAAATTACATGTGATACATACGGGGACAGACAATAAGGGTTTTACTTACTGAGCATTATTTTGTGCTCACCCGTTATTTTCCTTTGTGGATGCAGATCTAGGTGTTGATGCAGGTCGAGGGGCGTCGGCAAGCGAGGAGCAATAGCTACACTGTTCCCCTGTTTTGTCTTTTAAAATGCATTTTTGTAAACATACTCTTTGTGTATAAAAGACATATGAATTGAATGAAAAGAAAACTTTGGGCCCAATTTTACATTGTTTTATGCATGCATTGTACTAGTTTTTCAGTGAGATTTTACATTTTTGGTATCAGAGCAAAGTGGGATGAACAGTGTACTATCTCATGCCACGTCCTTAACCGACTGTGTGAGTAATTCTTTCCTTACAGTAATTGTTTCTTGAGTTCATTAGTGTGATCATTTTGTAGTGAGGCGTAGTTATCGAAATCGCGGTAAGGTGTGGTGATGAAGGAGAACCTTCTAACCCACCAAGTTACGCCCCCTCCCTGGATGAAGCTAGAATTCGGGGAATTGTACAGCAAGTTATGGCAGAAACTCAGGGGAGAGTTGTACCCCCCGTACAGGTACCGCCATTCAAATGTCGAAGGAGGACCATCGGTACCTCCCCGTACAGAACAGAGTGAACCGTTTACGTCTTTCTAGTCAGCACAACCCTCGAGTTTAAGGGTACTACAGATCCAGTTATAGCGAAGAGTGGCTTGGATCAGTAGAACGAGCCGGGTTTATTTCCCATGTCCGACCGGGAGAAGATCCGGTAGGCGAGTTTCTTGTTTCGGGTGAGGCCCGAATTTGGTGGCAATTAATGGAAGAAAACTCATGACGTGACAGTATGACGTGGGAAGAGTTCAGGCAAGAGTTTAGGCCGATAAGAACAGAGGACCAGTTCATGAGAAGGTCCAAGAATTTATCAGTTTACACAAGGGACTAGCGCTGTGAAAAGTACTCAGTGAAATTCAACTCTCTGCAAGGTTTGCACCGGGAATAGTTAGCACTCCCGGCCTTGAGAAGGATAATTTGTTGCATGGATTGAAGCCGGAGATAGCTCGATATAATGACAAGCTCTAACCCTACTCGAAATTTAGTGAGGCTTTGAGCGGGGCGATGAAGGCGGATATTTTTGAGAATAAATCTTCCCCGTAGGATCCTCGACAGAGGCCGAAGGAGCTACCCTCCGCTTCTCAGAGAGAGAAACTGAGGGTGTAAAAGGAAAGAAATGAAGATTCAAAGAGAAGTTTCAGTATAGACAGAATAGAAAAGTGGAAGAATAAGCGACCTCGGACGGAAGGGTTTCCTCCTTGCCCTAAATGCGGGAAGATCACCCGGAGAATGTCTGAGGGATCAGAGAGTGTGTATAGGTGCCGACGCCAGGGCACATGATGAGATTGTAAAGCTCCTCACCACCAACCACTCAAAGTTCAGAGGTACTGCAATGCCAGAGTTTTTACTGTGGCACAGGGGGAAGCAGAGGCCAGTCCATCGCCGTTACGGGTCAGTTATTATTCTGCAGTCCCTTTATATGCTTTAATTGATTCAGGTGCTACTCATTCGTTCATATCTTATGGATGCTTGAGAGATTAGGTTTGAAACCTCTAGACACACAACCCATTAAGATAGAACTACCGATGGGGTTAGTGTTGTGACCCAGAGATTTTGTTAAGGAGTCCTAGTGATCCAGGGTAGAGAGTTACCGTTGACTTAATAGTTTTTGATATGCCCGATTTTGGTTGATTCTGGGCTGGACTTCCTAGGAGTTTGGAGTAGAGATTGACTGTCAGAAAAAAGGTGAGGTTTAACCTCGATTGTGAGATAAGTTTAGTTTTGGAGAAGGCCATCAGTTGAGCATGCTGATTAGTAATGTGAAAGCCAGGAAGATGTTGAAAAAGGGGTGTTCGGGATATATTGCCCATGTAGTGCAGAGTGTATGTTCCCCAGTTAGAGATTCAGAGGTGCCAGTAGTTCGAGACTTCCGATGTGTTTCCGGAAAGTTACCGGTTTGCCTCCAGAGAGGGGGTAGAATTTAGTATCAAACTAGCACCAGGGACAGCACCATATCTAAAGCCCCTTATCGAATGGCCCCAGCTGAGCTCCAAGAATTAAAGAAGCAACTCCAAAGCTTTTAGATAAAGGTTTTATCGACCAAGTCATTCTCCTTGGGGAGCTCCAATCCTGTTTGTAAGAAGAAGGATGGATCACTAAGGATGTGTATTGATATAGGGAGTTGAATAAAGTTACAGTGAAGAATAAGTACCCGACCCCGATAGATGACCTTTTTGATCAGTTGAAAGGACGGCGCAGTGTTCTCCAAAATGATTTGAGGTCCGGTATCATCAGGTAGAGTGCTGAACAAGATGTGCAAACTACTTTTCGTACCAGATATGGGGATTATGAATTTGTAGTGATGCCTTTGGCTTGACTAATGCCCCAGCAGTTTTTATGGACTTGATGAACAGGTATCCATGAGTATTTGGATCAATTCATTTGTCTTCATCGACGACATTTTGATTTACTCAAAGTCAAAGAGCATGAGAAACACTGATGTAGTTATTGCAGCGGCTAAGAAGAAGTTGTGTGCAAATTTTCCAAGTGTGAGTTTTGGCTGAACCAAGTGATATTCCTGGGTCATACCGTTGTCGAAGGAAGGGATTTCGGTAGATCGAGTAAAGTGCAGGCAATCCTGGAATGGCACAGCCGAGAACAAGTGAAAGAATCAGAAGTTTCTTAGGCTTAGCAGGTTATACCATGATTTTGAGCGGGATTCGCCCAGTTGGCTAAACTGTTGATAGCTCTTACCAGCAGAAAACTCCTTTGTTTGGTCAGCAGCATGTGAAGAAAGCTTTCAAGAGTTGAAGAGAGATTAACATCAGCTCCTGTACTAGTGTTACCGCAGGAGGTGTAGATTATGACATTTATACAGACGCCTCTCTGCAGGGACTGGCGATATGCTAATGCAGTTAGGTAGGGTTATAGCTTATGCTTCCGTCAATTGAAGAGTACGAGACCAGATACCCTACGCATGACTTAGAATTAGCAGCCGTGGTCTTTGCCTTAAAGATTTGGAGGCACTACCTTTATGTGTGAAGAGTAATATCTACACCGATCATAAGAGTCTAAAGTACTTCTTCACTCAAAAGGAGTTGAATATGAGGCAAAGGAGGGTGTTAGAACGGGTCAAGGATTATGATTGTGAGATCAATACCAACCGGGGAAAGCCAATGTAGTAGCCGATGCTTTGAGTAGAAAAGCCCATGTTTCCGGCTTACCAGGCAGAAAGGTTAATAGAAAATTGTCTAAGGAGCAATTGAATGGTTCCGGAAGAATTGCCAGCCTAGGGTACAGTCCCTTTACTAGAGGAATTAGAGAAAGCAAGTGACAGATGAGTGGTCAGAAACAGTTCAGCAAGTGTGTAGGCAAGACAACAGAGTTCTTTGTGGAGATGGTGCCTCTATTTCAGAAATCGGTTGGCATCCCTCCAAATGAGGAGTTGAAACGAAAATTCTTATGGAGGCTCATGACACACTGACACCGCTCATCCGGGAGCAACCAAGATGTATCAGATGTAAGAAAGGCTATTGGTGTCAGGTTGAAGAAAGACTTGCAGAGTTCGTGGCTAAGTCTGACTTGTCAGCAGGTGAAAGCAGAACATCAACGGCCGTCAGGGTTGCTTCAGCCATTGAGTATTCCAGAATGGAAATGGGAGAGCGTTTCAATGGATTTTATCACGGGTCTCCCCGAGTGCAGAAAGGGTGTAATGCCATATGGGTGATTGTGGATAGATTAACCAAGTCAGCCCATTTTCTTCCAGTAAAGGAAAGTACCACTACAGATCAGTTGGCTCAGATTTACCTCAAGGAGATAGTCGATTGCAGGTGTGCCCAAGACTATATCAGATGAGATTCCAGATTGTTTTAGCCTTCTGGACAAGTTTACAGAGGAGTTTGGGTACCCGTTTAGCATTCAGTACTGCCTACATCCTCAGACAGATGGCCAAACCGAGAGACGAATCAGGTGCTCGGAATGATGTGAGAACCGTTGCGGATTATAGAGTATCCTGGCATGAGATGTACCATAGTGGAATTTGCCTACAACAACAGTTATCAATCTACAATTAGATGGCGCCTTACGAGGCTTTGTATGGTAGACGTGTGGGTCTCCTCTTCATTGGGATGAAGTAGGCGAAAAGAATGAGTTGAGTACCGCTCTTGGGCCAGAGATGACTCAGAAACTAGTAGAAGATGTGAAGTTAATCCGAAATAGAATAAACAAGCCCAAGATCGACAGAAGAGTTATGCCGACTTGAAGAGAAAGAGGTGGAATTCCAAGTGGGCGACAAGTGTTTCTGAACGTTTCCCCCTACAAGCGATAATGCGCTTCAGCAAAGGGAAGTTAGCACCGAGGTATGTAGGTCCTATTGAGGTCTGCAACGAGTAGAAAGGTGCCTACATTGGCTCTACCACCTAGCATGGACAGGTGCATGAGTCTTCCATGTCTCGATGCTACGGAATATGTAGTGATCCCCTCCACATCCTGAGCGTAGGGACGTTGAAGTAGCAGAGAATCTAGTATACGAAGAACGTCCGGTTCAGATCTTAGACGAAGGGTTAAAGAACTTCGAACAAGAGTGTTCCGTTAGTGAAGGTCCTGGAGGAATCACAAAGTGGAAGAGGCCACTTGGAAGTAGAACGGGACATGCAGAATCGTTTCCCAGAGTTATTTGCATGAATTTCGGGACGAAATTCTTTAAGGGGGAAGAATTGTAACGCCCCACATGAGGTACGTTGTCATTGTTTCCTCTCCGCTCTTATTTGAAATTGGTTTTGGTAATATCGTTTGATTGAATGTGGTGTTGAATGTTTGCCTGAAATTGGTTGAGAATAGAAGAAGTTTAGTTACCATTCGCCGGGGCAGAGAAAATCTTCGCCGCGCGAAGATGTGTTAGACCACCGGAAACTCTCTGGACGGTTCCGCGCACGACAGAAACTTCTTCGCCGCGGCGACGGGCCGATTAGAATGTTTGTTGAGTTTAGATATTTCTTCCCTAAGGGCAATTTGACTATTCTACCCCTAATTAGCAGGAAAAGTGGGGAGTTAATTGTAAGGATTTTCATGGAGAATATGTGATATGGGGGGAGTTTGTAATGAATCAAAGGATATGGATAGAATTTCCAAAGAAGAGTAAGGGCAAAATGGGAATGATTGTGTTTATATTTCATTAAAGAATTAGAATTAACAAACCCCTCATTTCTTCTCTCAAACGCAACTCTCCATCTTTACTCCCTCACTTCTCTTTTCTTTTGATCAAGATTTCCAGGGCAACCTAAGGCTTCCTAAGGTAAGGTTTCTACTTAAGTGGTGGATTTGGGAGTTTTAACCTTATTGAAGTTGAGGGTTTTTATCTTTTTGGTTAAGAGTAGAGGAAAAGTCAAGAAAAACAAGTAAGGAAGAATTTTGGAAGTCTCTCCATAACAAAGTAAGTAAACCCCAACCCAGTTGAGATTTATAAATTCTCTTGATTAGGTTTTGATAGAAATGATGTATGTATGTGATGTACATGTAAATGCCATGTGTGAAGGCTTAATAGAGATTTCTATGCTTTGTGAATGTTTACACCTTGCAAATATGAAATGAATTGTTGGGTTGGCAAGGTAGTTGAGATGGAATTGAAGGGTGTTATGGAACCTTTTTGGAAGTGTTTTGCTTGACAGGTTTTTATGGCTTTGTGAAGGGGTTTTTCCCATTTGGACGGTTAGGAAAAGTTTTAGAATCATGGCTATAATAGAGTTTTATAGTGCACATGAGTTGTTTGATGAAAGCCTAATAGAGGTTTGAGTGTGAGTAGTGAACCTTAATTCTTGCAACATTGCATGTTGGCATTTCATAAGTGCATTAGTGGAGATGAACCACCATAGGCACTAATGTGCTTTGAAAAGTGACCTAAGAAGGGGGAAACTTGGTATGCAATTACCCTATGAGTAGAGAGCTTGGTGGATGCAATTACTCTAAGGAGTAGAGGCATTGAAAAATGCTACAATAGAATGAATTAGAAGGGTAGTATAGTTGGGATGATGCTTTGTGATCATCACCCGACGTTATGGGAATCGATGATGCTTTGTATCATCATCCGAATAGCCCTTAGAGATGGGTCGATGCTTTGTGATCGTCACCCAATGAGTATAGAATGGGTGATGCTTTGTGACCACTACCCGTTGTTTTTAGATAAGTGGGTATGCTTTGTGATCATCATCCAATTATAGAAGCGTTGATGCTTTGTGATCATCACCCGATCAGTGAGAGAGTTGGTTAATCGTTACCCAAGAGTCATGAGAAACGTAGGCTAGGTGATCTCCCACCCGATAGTTGGGAAAACCGAGTAAGTGCTTTGTGATCCCCACTCGGTAGTCACTAAGACGGGTTGGTACTGTGGAATTCCACCCGATAATCATGAAGTGAGATGGTGCTGTGTGAACGCCATCCGGCCGTACCTCCGGTAAGATGAGGCCATGATGTTAGTAGAAATAGATATAGAAACAGAAAAGTAAAGGAAAGAATTACGTGTGATACATACGGGGACAGACAGATAGAGGGTTTACTTACTGAGCATATTTTGTGCTCACCCCGTATTTTCCTTTGTGGATGCAGGATCTAGGTGTTGATGCATCGGAGGGGCGTCGGCAAGCGAGGAGCAATAGCTACACGGTTCCCCTGTTTTTCTTTTAAAATGCATTTTGTAAACAGTACTCTTTGTGTATAAAAGACATATGAATTAAGAAAAGAAAACTTTGGGCCCAATTTTACATGTTATTATGCATGCATTGTACTGTTTTCAGTGAGATGTTACAATATATATATATTCTCACAACTAAGATTAAAACACTCAATTCCCTATATATATATATATATATTTATATACTAGTATGTATATATATATAAAAATGAATGCTAGGATAAAGAAGTTATGCCTTTATTGATATTCAATAATATTATTACAAAAGTTATAATATTATTGGCTTAGTGCACCTATCCTAACACAGATCTGACCAACTTTGTGGAACTGGACCGATCATTCCAGTCCAAGGTGATGATAAAAAATGGAGAGTTCATGGAGTTCAAAGGAAGGGGCAAAGTTGTTGTCCAGACTCCAATGGGCATAAAGCACATCGCAAATGTTTTATATGTACTAGAAATCAACCAAAGTATTTTAACTATTGGGCAAATGCTAGCGAAAAACTATTCTCTACACTTTCAAGATAGATCATGTACAATTGTGGATGGTGAAGGTAATGAGTTGATGAAGGTAAAGATGATAGAAAAAAGCTTTCCCATAGAATGGAGAAAATCGGAAGTTCAGGCTCATTCTACTAGAATAGATGAGTCTGAACTCTGGCATAAAAGATTTGGTCATTTTAATTATAATGGCCTAAGAGAGATGAAGCACAAAGATCTGGTGCAAAATTTACCAGAGATCAAAGAAAGGAGGAGTTTATGTCAAGCTTGTCAGCTCTAAAAATCGAGCAAACAACCATTCTTGCAAACGCGACCTGGAGAGCTATGGAGAAGCTCCATTGATACACATCGATGTGTGTGGTCTAATGCAGACTCCTTCCTTAAGTGGGAGTAAAGACTTTGTACTATTCATCGATGACTTCTCTAGAATGACATGGGTTTACTTCTTGAGGTAGAAAAATGAAGTGGCTGATGTGTTTAAGAAGTTCAAGCTTTTGGTCGAAAACCAAACTGGTTTGACTATATAGTCAGTTCGCAACGATAATGGAACTAAATACACTTTGACTCAGTTCGAAGAGATATGCAGAAAAGCTGGAATCAAGCACCAATTTAATAGTACTTACACTCCACAACAAATTGGAGTGAATGAAAGGAAGAATAGAACAGTCATGGAGATGGCCAGATGCATGATCATAGAGAAAAAACTCCCAAAGTCATTTTGGGCAAAGGCGGTCAATACAAGAGTCTATCTACTGAATAAACCGTCGACAAAGGCTCTAAATGACTAGAATCCATTTGATGCTTGGTGTGGAGTTAAGCTAAGTGTGGATGACCTTAAAGTCTTTAGAAGCATGTGTTATGCACAAGTTCCAACGATCAAAAGAAACAAGCTCGAGGAGAAAGTCAAAGCTGGAATCTTCATTGACTACAATAGCCAATCAAAGGCCTATAGTGTCTTCAATCCAAACCTGAACAAGATTTTGATCACAAGAGATGTTAGAGTTAATAAGCTATTGGTTTAGAATCAGGAAGAAAAAGGGTTGAAGAAGAAACAAGGCCCCAACAAAAAGAGGTTGCTAACGACCAAAATGAAGCTGAGGTAGAATCAGATGCCGATGATGAAGAAGTGTTAGTTAGAAAGACCAGGCCTCTAGCTAAAGTATATGAGAGGTGTAATGTTGCCATATTGGAGCCTACGAGCTATGTGAAGCTGAGAAGTCTAAAGAATGGAGAGTATCGATGAAGAAGGAGTTGAATATATGATCGAGAAAAATGAAACTTGGAAGTTAGTTGACAGACCATAGAGAAGAAGGTTATCTAAGTTAAATGGATTTTTAAGACCAAGTTGAATCCTGATGGTATGATCAACAAACATAAAGCTCGACTTGTAGCCAAGGGCTACGCTCAGCAATATGGGGTAGACTTCTCAGATACGTTTGCTTCTGTTGCGAGACATGACACAATTAGACTCCTCATTGCGTTAGCGACTAAGTTCGAGTGGAAGATATACTAGCTCAATGTCAAGTCAACCTTTTTGAATGGCTACTTGGATGAAGAAATATATATGGAGTGACCACAGGGCTCCACAAATGAAAGGGGTGATGACAAAAGTATATAGCCCAATGGTATTCATGTTACTTGGCCAAGGTATAAGTCCAAGGTTCAAGCCATGAGGGAGGCATTCGCAAGGTGGAAAAAAGACCACGAAGCGAAACAAAGTCGTGACGGTCCGAAGGAGGCGTGGCTAAAAGGACCCATAGCAGACAATACCTTGGACCACGACCGGGGGCTATCCTCTATCTCACCACCTTCAGGCTCAAGGGCTTTCCCCGTACATCGGACACATCCAAGGTATTGTCCGCTATGGGTCCTTCTAGCCCCGCCTCCTTCAGACCCTTACGACTTTGTTTCGCTTCGTGGTCTTTTTTCCACCTTGCGAACGCCTCCCCCATGACTTGAACCTTGGACTTATACCTTGGTCAAGTAACATGAGTACCATTGGGCTATATTAGCCTAATGGTACTCATGTTGCTTGGCTAAGGTTAAGTCCAAGGTTTAAGTCACAAAGGAGGCGTTCGTAAGGTGGAAAAAGACCACAAAGCAAAACAAAACTGTGAGGGTCCAAAGGAGGCGTGGATAGAAGGACCCATAGTGGACAATACCTTGGATGTGTCCGACGCACGGGGGAAGCCCTTGAGCCCAAAGGTGGCAAGATAGAGCATAGCCTCTCGTCGTGACAGTATAGCCGAGTTAATGAGTACTTATGTAGCCTTAGTTATACAAGAATAAAGGTGGAAAAATGGCCTGACCCGCGGTAGGCCTGGGCAATTTGGGAATCAGGTTAGGC
Source organism: Pistacia vera (assembly GCF_008641045.1). NCBI lineage: Eukaryota > Viridiplantae > Streptophyta > Magnoliopsida > Sapindales > Anacardiaceae > Pistacia > Pistacia vera. The sequence goes on from NW_022196345.1 coordinate 19,649, forward strand.
TCACCTCTTTTTCAAAAGGGCCAGCTCGGTAACCCTAACCCATCAGGTTTTTGTACGAGCTGGGTCGGGCTGACCTACCAAAAAAATTAATTTTTTTTTATTTCCCCTTCGGTTAAGGGGCCTGGCGGTTTTTTTTTTTTTTTTAAAAAATAAAAAATCAACCTACCTGGCCAGCCCAGCTGAGGATACCCTGGCCGGGCTCAGCTTGGCCCGCCATTAAGCTAGGCCAGGCTGACCTGCCTAACCCAGCCCATGTTTTCCACCTCTATAAAAGAAGACCCAATGAACACATTCTCTATGTGAAGAAGACAAATGACGATCTCATTATAGTCTTCTTGTACATCAATGACTTGCTAGTGACTAGAAACAACCCAGATCGAACGGACCAATTCAAGAGAGCAATGCATAGGGAGTCGAGATGAAAGACTTAGGAGAGATGACCTTTGTAATATTCTTTCTAGCTAGTAGTTCTTTGGAAAAATATAAGTAAAACTCACTAACATGTTATAGAAAAAATATATATGTATATAAGAATGTAATAGTGGGCCCAAAATAAATGTGACTTTATATACAAATCTCTACATCAAGTAATAAAGTCATAAAAATAAGTACAAAGTAATCTCGGACAGTGGTGCCATTCTCTTCCGCTACTTGACATTCCTCCCAACCGCATCTCATCTATTACCTGTAAAAACAGTGAAATCAACGGAGTGAGCACTAATTACTCAGTAAGTAAACCCACAATACTTCTATTCTTTCTCCGTTACTTAGATCCAGGATTTTCTTTCCTTACACCAAACTTCTCAATCCTTCTCTGCTTTTTCTAAGATTCTAGTTTCTCACTTACCGATATGTAAGCACAAATAGGGAAACTAACTCGGAATAGTAGAAATGGCATGATGCATATGCACAAATGCATTAACTTTTTCTATACAATGCATTTTCTTTTCTGTTTTTCTGTTTTCTTATTCTGTTTTCTATTTCTCATTTGTTTTCTATTTCTTTTTTGTTTTCTTTCTTTTTTTGCATTTCTTTCTTTTCTGTTTCTATTCTTGCTTTTCTATTCTTTCTTTCTTTTCTTTTCTTTCTTTTCTTTTCTATTCTTTTCTTTCTTTTCTTTTCTTTTCTTTTCTTTTCTTTTCTTTTCTTTTCTTTTCGTTTCTTTTCTTTTCTATTATTTTCTTTCTTTTCTTTTCTATTCTTTCTTCTTTTCTATTCTTTCTTCTCTTTTCTATTCTTTCTTTGCCAATTGGACTCGGTTGAGGCATGGATTTGGAACCTTGGTCGTGTGAGTGTATTCTCAAATTCTTTCTTGGGTACACTCCTCATCCACATGCACTTCTTATGGACTATACAAATTCTTCTTTATTATTCTTAGGCCGCTCAGTAAAGGCGATGTGCATGCGGGGCTATTCTTCTTCTCTGTCACTCACAGGCTCCCCATCGAAATAACCTTCTCTTCTCTTATCTTTTTATATTTCTTTGTTAGAGTAGATGCCCTAAAGTCAATCAATTATTATAGAATTAACTCTTTGTAATAATGTTCATCGATCAATAAAAGGCATTTTATACTATATCGCGTAAATCATCATTGTATATATTGATATATGTCCTTAGAATGGTAGAACTATGACGAGGGTATCGAGTGTTTCAAATCTTGATAGTGAGAACCTTATGAGCACATATGGTAGCCATTCTAGAAACATCCATAGGCCCAGTATTATTCTAAAGTAAGGGCACAGATAATACGGTAAGGCTATCATAGTGTTGAACGACCCTGTTGAACGGCAATGAATGATCTCACTTGTCAAGGTTGTTTGGTGACAACCTGGTGCAACACATGGGTGCTTGCTGTAGGCAAGTTCACTAGACTGACCCATCAGAGGATTCCATATGGATGGTAACCCTAGTGTCTATGGAACAAATCCTCTAACGAATGGTTGTGCATGTGATCCTTAGACTTGAGATCACCGGAGCACCTTGTGCACCGATTGGTGTAGTTTGACACAAGCCTAACACAGTTATATTCAGAGTTGTCAATACGGTGGTGATTGGCTGTATCAAGGAGTGTATCAAGACTATGGTGGATAGATAGAGGATTCATCACTCACAGGTACGGGAGATGTTATCTCACGGCGCAATTCAGTAAATGGCAATGACACCAAAACTGTGGCCACGGTAGGATTGAGTTGTTATTTTATCCAGTTTATAATACAGGTCCTTGGTCCAATAACTGAATACATAATATCGAGTGTTTGGGTTGGAACCCAAGCCTATTCCATGATGGAATAGGCAAAGTGTGCACTATATAAGTGCAATACTTTGTGAATTAGAAAATAATTCATTCATTCATTGAAAGCAAAATATTCTAGCCCTTTTTCTTCTCTCTCACACCAGATTTCTTTTGCTTGAAGAAAATATTTCATTTGTTTTTCATCTTGGTTCTTAAAGGCTAAAGAGGATCTTGCAAATCCCTCTTTAGTTCCTTGAGGTTGTCTTCGTATGGACTACATTGGTTCGATCCTACATTTGGGTCGGTAGCGAAACCCATTTCAAGACAAATTGAAGGAGCCTCCAAACGTGGGTAAGGTTTCTTAACCTTGAGCGGTTTTACTGCAGATTTTAATATGTTGTATAAACTATAAATTTGTGCCCTGATCTTTGTTCAAAGGAACGATCTATAATGTTTAAATAATTTTTGTTTCCGCTGCCATGTATGATTGTTTCCTAACATTCTTTAGGTAAAATTTCAGTTTTGAAGTATTCTTTAATTATATTCTTTAGATAATGATTCTACAAGTAATTTCTTTTTTTTCTTTCTCTTTATTATTTATTGTTCTCATATATGTATATGTGCATGTAAATATGCTCATTCTTTACTATTCTTTCTAAATGCAAATGTAAGAATGTAAGAATGCTTTATGGTATATAAAGATATCATTATGGAACTAGTATTCTCTACCAACAATATTTCCATAACAATTAATAATCTAACATACTCATATACATGCATTTTCTTTGAAATTTCATCAAACACCTTACATGCACATACAAACCCCAAATTGGTTACACTTCCACATATTTCTCAAGCCACCAAAATTGGAGCAAAAACTCCCTAAGACCAACAACCACCCTAGCCAAATTTCATCCTCCACCATGCCATATCCATTCTTTCATATCTCACCCAAAATTTCATCAACTTAACACATACTAATACATCACTTCTCATGGCCATGAGATCCACATATCAAACAATCTCAATTTCAATCCATAATTCTCATCATCCAAACACACATACAACATATAAGAAATTTCCCTACACAAGTATTTATCCAATCAAAGCTAAAGTTGGATTTACTTACCTTGAATTTGAAAAATTCCAACACTATAATCTTTCTTTGGTAGAATTCCCTTTCCTCTTAAACCCTAAGCATATACAACCATAAGAATTCAAAACTTTAAAATCTAATCTCACATCTTGGTGCAAGAATCTTACCTTTTGATCTTAGGATTGAAAATCTACCAAAATCCTATGAATTTCCTTGGAAATTTAGTGAAGAAATTTGAGAGAATTTGGGGTGAAGGTGGTGTGAATAATGGGTGGAGTGGCTAGGGTTTCAACTCTTGGACTCTTATTACTACATAATTTATATAGTTTCCCATTTTACCCATGCACTTTCTAAAAAATTCCATCTATGTCCCTTATTCAATTACAAGAATGCCCTCATTTTTATTAACTTCTCCATGTTATTCTACTTCTTTTCATTCCCCACTCTTTCATCTAATTATGAGTGGAATGACCATTTTACCCTTAATAACATTTTAAAGAATTTCTTTAACACTTATCCAAGATAACTCTAACAAGATTCAACTAAGGGTATTAGGGCATAAATAAAGTTACGTACCTTGATGTGGGCGTTACAATTCCCCCCTCCCCATAAGAATTTTTCCCCAAAATTCAAACGAAGAATTCGGGATAGCGATTCCGCATATCTTGTTCTACTTCCCATGTAGTTTCTTCTATTTTATGATTCCTCCATAGGACTTTTACTAATGGAATACTCTTGTTTTAGAGCTCCTTAACCTTTCTGTCCAATATTTGCACTGGGCACTCCTCATAAACAAGATTCTCTTCTAAGTCCACTTCTTCTACTTTTAATATATGGGAGGGATCACTAACATACCTTTGAAGCGTGGAGACATGGAACACATTATGCACTTTATCCATATTTGGTGGTAGCGCCAATTTGTAAGCTACCTTTCCCACTCGTTATAACACTTCAAAGAGACCAATGTATCTTGAAGGTAGCTTTCCTTTTCTGCCAAAGCGCATTACTCGCTTGTAAGGGGAAATTTTGATAAACACTTTGTCACCCACTTCAAATTCCACATCTTTTCTCTTTAAATCCGCATAACTCTTTTGTCTGTCTTAGGCTTGTTTCATTCTATTTCTGATCAACTTGATGTCTTCTATCATTTTCTAAGTTATCTCGGGTCCAAGAGCTATTTCCAAAGCATCTTTCTCTCCTACTTCATTGCAATGCAGTGGGGACCTACATCGCCTACCATATAGGGCTTCATAAGGAGCCATCTTAATTATAGACTAATAACTGTTATTATAAGCAAATTCCACCAATGGTAACATCTTATGCCAGGTCATTTTATAATGCATACAACACGCTCTCAACATATCCTCAAGTACCTGATTTGTTCTCTCAGTTTGGCCATCTGTCTAAGGGTGGTATGTTGTACTAAATGCTAACCTGGTGCCCAAGTTTCTCTGTAGACTGGTCTAGAAAGCTTAAACAAATCTAGAATCTCTGTCTGATACTATTGTCTTGGGCACCCCATGGAGTCTAACTATCTCTCTAATATAAATCTGGGCTAATAGATCTGCGGTTGTACTATCCTTTATTGGAAGAAAATGCGTTGATTTGGTTAATCTGTCTACTATTACCCATATCGCATTATACCCTTTTTGAACTCTTGAAAGGCTTGTAATAAAATCCATTGAAATATTTTCGCATTTACATTCAGCAATGTTGAGTGGTTGAAGCAATCCCGATAGCCTCTGGTGTTTTGCTTTAACCTGTTGACAAACCAGGCATTTAGCTACATAATCTCCGATATCTCTCTTCATACCTGGCCACCAATAACTTTTCTTTAAATATTGATACATCTTGGTTCCTCTAGGATGAGCAGTATATGGTGTGTCATGAGCCTCCGCAAGAATCTTTTTCTTCAACTCAACATCTTAAGGAATGCATATGCGATTCCGGAAACAGAAGACACCATTTAAAATGTGAAATTCTGATATCTCGCCTTCCAACACTTGTCGACTTATTTTCTGACACCAGTCATTGACAATTTGCTTTTCTTTAATCTCTTCTAATAAAGTTGGCTGAATTTCTAACCTGGCAATCCTTCCTGGTATCACCTTAATCTATTCCCGGCACAATTCTTCTAATAATTCTTTATGCATTGTGAGTCGGGACAAATAGGCTTTTCTACTCAAGGCATCAGCTACTACGTTATCTTTCCCAGGCTGATACTTAATTTCACAATCATAATCTTTTACCAGCTCTAACCATCTCGTTTGTCTCATATTCAGCTCCCTTTGGTTGAAGAAGTACTTCAAACTCTTATGATTGGTATAAATATTGCTCTTTGCTCCATATAAGTAATGCCTCCATATTTTTAGTGAAAAAACTACATCGGCCAACTCTAAATCATGCGTAGGGTATCTCGTCTCATACTCTTTCAACTTTCGAGAAGCATAGGCTATTTCCTTACCCAACTGCATCAATACTGCACCAAGTCCCTAAAGTGAGGCATCTGTTCAAATATCATAGTCTACAACCTCATGCGGTAATACTAGTATAGGAGCTGTGGTTAATCTTCTTTTTAACTCTTGAAAACTTTCTTCACAGGCATCTGACAATATAATAGGAGTTCTCTATTTGGTAAGAGTTGTAAGTGGCTTAGCCAACTAAGCAAATCCTACTACAAACCGCCTATAATATCCTGCTAGCCCAAAGAAACTTCTAACCTCCTTCACTGTCTTCGACTTTTGCCACTCAAGAATTGCCTTCACTTTACTAGGATCCACTGATATACCTTTCTTTGAGATAGGATGGCCTAGGAAGATAACTTGATCCAACCAAACTCACATTTAGAAAATTTGGCAAACAACTTCTTATCTCTTAATCGTTGTAGCACAAATTTCAAGTGTTCTTCATGCTCCTCTCTTATCTTATAATAAACCAGGATGTCATCAATAAACACTACTATAAATCGATCAAGACAATCATGGAACACTCTGTTCATTAAATCCATAAAGACAATTGGGGCATTGGTTAACCCAAAAGGCATCACCACGAACTCATAATGCCCATATCTAGTCCGAAATTTAGTCTTGGCAATATCTTGCTCTGCAACTCTTACTTGATGATAACCCGACCTCAAATCAATCTTTCAAAACACTGTTGCTCCTTTCAGTTGATCAAATAAATCATTTATGTGAGGTAACGAGTACTTATTCTTCACTGTCACTTTATTCAACTCTCTGTAATCTATACACATCTGTAGGGATCCATCTTTCTTCTTTAAAAACAGGATTGGAGCATCCCAAAGAGAGTGGATGGGTCGAATAAAGCCCTTATCTAAGAGTTCCTGAAGCTGCTTCTTCAATTCCTGAAGCTCAGCTAGGGCCATCCGATAAGGGGCTTTAGAAATTGGTGTTGTCCCTGGTGCCAATTCAATGCTAAATTCCACTTCTCTTTCCGGAGGTAAACCCGACAAATCTTTCGAAAATACATATGGAAACTCTTAGACCACTGATACATTTTGAATCTCTGGTTGTGGAACATCCCTACTTTGCACTACATGGGCAATGCATCCAGAGCACCCTTTTCTTAGCATCACCTTTACACTGCTAATTAACATACTAAGCTGGTGGCCCTCACCAAAACTAAACTTATCACCATCATCAAGATTAAATCTTGCTTTCTTCTTTTAGCAATCAATCTCTACTCCTTATCTCCCCAGGAAATCCATGCCTAAAATAACATCAAAATTGGGCATATCAAACATAATCAAATCCACCGGTAACACCCTTCCATGGATCACTACGGACTCCCATAGAAGCATCTCTTGAGTTACCACACTAACACCATCTGGCAATTCTATCTTAATGGGTTGTCCCACTATAACATGTTTCAAACCTAATCTCTCTAAGATCCCACGTGTAATAAATGAATGTGGCGCTCCAGAATCAATCAATGCATAAAGGGGAACTGAATGAAATAATAACTTACTGGTAACTGCAAATGGGCTAGCCTCGGCTTCACTCTGTGCTACTGTAAACACCCAGGCATTAGTACCTCTGGATGTTTGTGCTGCAAGTGCAGGAGGTTCTTTATAGCCTTTCATCATGTGCCCTGGTTGTCGGCATCTATAACATACATTTCGGCCCAACTCTTTGAGACACTCCTCTGGATGAGTTCTCCCACACTTCTGACATGAGGGAAAGTCAGTAGTCCTCGACCGTTTATTCTGCCAATCCCTTCTATTCTTCTTAGGCTGAAATCTTTTCTTATTTCTCATTTCTCTATTCCTGGGGACATCAATTCTATCTCTCTGTGGAGTGGGAGGTGGATCACTAGGTGCTACTACTGATGGAATTGTTGGGGTCAACTAATTCACAAACGTTTCAGCCCGTAAGGCTCGTTCCAAAGCCTTACTATAGGTTAGAGGGGGTTGGGCACCTACCATCACATCTCGAGCTATTTCTGGTTTTAGCCCATACACAAACTTATCCTCCTTAATTTTGGTGTGCTCACTATACCGGGTGCAAACCTTGCCAAGGAATTAAATCTTATGGAGTATTCCTTCACCGAATTGGACGCCTATTGTAAGCTAATAAATTCATGAGTCTTCTCATGAACCCTGCCAACCGTTTGGTATTCTGCCTCAAGCAGTCGTCTGAAATCTCCCTAGGTCATAGTGGCTACCTCATGCACATCCTCCATCAACTCCCACCATATCCGGGCATCACTTCGAAATAGAAAACTAGCATATTGAACCTTTTCCTGATCTGTGATGGGGAACAGTGCCGTCATACGCTCCATGGACCCAATCCACTCTTTTGCTACTATTGGGTCCGTCGTACCTCCGAATTCTGACGGCTGATGCTAACTAGGTAACCCATAAATAGGCTCAAGATGACTCTGTACTAGCCTGTCTCTCTCCTCTCTGGTGGTTGGTACAACAACTGGTGTCTCAACTCTCTCATGTATAGATCTCCCCTGACTCTCTACCACTACCTGATGTATGATACTACGAACTCTCACTTCATCGAGGACAGGGGGAGTAGATCCCGACGGGTTGGATGGTTGACTTCACTCACTGCATTCTTTTTACCTGATCGGGTCATACGTCTCATCTAAATCACATAACACCAACACTGTTAGTCAACTAAGTTAACTCATCTACTATAAGTAAGGAAAGAAACATCTTACAATGGTCGGCTACAGTATGTCAATGCGGCGGGAGGGGCACACTATCAAATCCCAAAACCATGCTCTGATACCAAAAATGTAATATTCTTTCTAGCTAGTAGTTCTTTTGAAAAATATAAGTAAAACTCACTAACTTGCTATAGAAAAAATATATATGTATATAAGAATGTAATAGTGGGCCCAAAATAAATTTGACTTTATATACAAATCTCTACATCAAGCAATAAAGTCATAAAAATAAGTACAAAGTAATCTAAGACAGTGGTGCCATTCTCCTCCACTACTTGACGTTCCTCCTGACCGCATCTCATCTATTACTTGCAAAAATAGTGAAATCAACAGAGTGAGCACTAATTGCTCAATAAGTAAACCCACAATACTTCTATTCTTTCTCCGTTACTTGGATCCTGGATTTTCTTTCCTTACACCAAACTTCTCAATTCTTCTCTGCTTTTTCTAAGATTCTAGTTTCTCACTTACCGATATGTAAGCACAAATAGGGAAACTAACTCGGAATAGTAGAAATGGCATGATGCATAAAATTTTTCTATACAATGCATTTTCTTTTCTGTTTTCTATTTCTCATTTGTTTTCTATTTTCTTTCTTTTTTTTGTTTCTCTTCTTTCTTTTTTGTTTCTATTCTTTCTTGCTTTTTTATTCTTCCTTTCTTTTCTTTTCTTTTCTATTCTTTCTTTGTCGATCGGACTCAGTTGAGACATGGATTTGGAACCCTGGCTGAGTGAGTGTATTCTCAAATTCTTTCTTAGGTACATTCCTCATCCACATGCCCTTCTTACAGACTGTACAAATTCTTCTTTCTTATTCTTAGACCGCTCACTAAAGGCGACGTGCATGCGGGGCTATTCTTCTTCTCTGTCACTCACGGGCTCCCCATCGCAACAACCTTCTCTTCTCTTCTCTTTTTATATTTCTTTAAGTAAAATTTCAGTTTTGAAGTATTCTTTAATTATATTCTTTAGATAATGATTCTACAATTAAATTCTTTTCTTTCTTTCTCTTTATTATTTAGTGCTCTCATACATGTATATGTGCATGTAAATATGCTCATTCCTTGCTATTCTTTCTAAATGCAAATGCTCAAATGTAGGAATGCATTGTGACATATAAAGATATCATTATAGAGTTAGTATTCTCTATTGGTCTACTGTTGCAGGCAACCAAAATTAAAATCTAAGAATACATGTAGTAGTGCGAGTAAGGATCGTTCCCACGGAGAGTGTCTAGCCTAGTTTTATGCTACGTGAACAAGGATGGGGGGGTTTGAGTATAACGAAAACAATTTCACGAAAAAAAACAACTAAGGGACAATTAAAATCAAATTTTCGAAATCAATCAAAAGAACAAACCTTGGTCTAAGTCAACATCCACCATCGGAATTTTACAACTGATCATCGATGCGAGTATATATCAATTCATACTTTGAATATTCACCGTTGGAACTATTTTCCTATCTCTCCTTAGTTGCAATTAATTAGGAAACAAGCGATCTAATTAACCTTACTACTAAACAACCCAAGACAAGCGCTAAAGGTTTAATCTAGTAGCAGCCTTAAGAACTAGAGAGATCGATGAAGCTGAACAACACAAACACAAGCGGTTGTATTTAATTTAGTTGAGTGTTCTTCTTAAGATTTAATAATTCCTGATGCAGCAAATTCTTAAATCTTAGTTACTCATAAATTAGAGGGATCAAACAATTATGGATTTGATATCTAATTTAGCGATAGATTGCAACAAATAATAAACTAGTAGGCCTCCTAGTAATTAAATGAGACAATCATGAAAATAGGCATAGAAGAACATCCAATACTCAAAGCATATATTGAACAATAAAAACATATTAATCTCACAGTTTTATTGATTCCGAGGCCTCTGTTTCCTTCGACCAAGTTATGAAAATTTAGCCGCTCATGGCCATCATGAAAACTCAAAAGGAGAAGAAGAAGAAGAAGAGAAAGGAGAGGCATGTGTAGTCTCCTCCAATCTAATCTCTCTCCCCCTCTTAAAAATATCCAATTCAAGTCTTTGAATTCTACTCAATCTCCTAAAAATATTCTAAGCTTTATCCTAAAATAACATTTATCCAAATCTGATTAATTAAAAATAAAATAAACTCAAAATATAAATAGGAAAGTGGTGTTTCCAGCTGTAACTTTTGGCAACAGATCTTCAAAACTTCCAATAATAAACTGCATATTTGAAATGCATGATAAGGCAGAATGTTCCAGAACGTTAGCAGTGCAGGTGTGTCAAATTGAAGCCAAATTCCAACCTTGATGCAGCGAGTATCTCTCCAAACTCAAAACATGAAAGTTGTAGATCTCTTTCTTAGGGTTCCACATAATTTTGAATCATCTCAATCCGAGCTCGGATGAGAGAGTTATTCCCATATTACGAAGCAATGTAGAAATTGTCTGAAATCACCTAATTAGTTTCGTTTTACATTTAACGCCTCCATTTGCCTCCTAAATCAAAATAAAATAATAATGAGTACATTTAGGCACCAAATAAGTATAAAAGACTAGACATTAAGGGGGGAAAATGTGACATTTTGCATTCTCATCATCTACCAACAACATTTCCATAACAATTAATAATCTAACATACTCATATATATGTACTTTCTTTGAAATTTCATCAAACACCTTACATGCACATACAAACCCCAAATTGGTTACACTTCCACATATTTCTCAAGCCACCAAAATTGGAGCAAAAACTCCCTAAGGCCAACAACCACCCTAGCCAAATTTCATCCTCCACCATGCCATATCCATTCTTTCATATCTCACCCAAAATTTCATCAACTCAACACATACTAATACATCACTTCTCATGGCCATGAGATTCACATATCAAACAATCTTAATTTCAATCCATAATTCTTGTCATCCAAACACACATACAACATATAAGAAATTTCTCTACACAAGTATTTATCCAATCAAAGCTTAAGTTGGATTTACTTACCTTGAATTTGAGCAATTCCAACACTATAATCTCTCTTTGGTAGAATTCCCTTTCCTCTTAAGCCCTAAGCATATACAACCATAAGAATTCAAAACTTTAAAATTTAATCTCACATTTGGTGCAAGAATCTTACCTTTGGATGCTTAGGATTGAAAATCTTCCAAAATCCTATGAATTTCCTTGGAAATTTAGTGAAGAAATTTGAGAGAATTTGGGTTGAAGGTGGCGTGAATAATGGGTGGAGTGGCTAGGGTTTCAACTCTTTAATTCTTATTACTACATAATAATATATTTAGTTTCCCATTTTACCCTTGCACTTTCTAAAAAATTCCATCTATATCCCTTAGTCCATTACAAGAATGCTAACTTCTCCATGTTATTCTACTTCTTTTCATTCTCCACTCTTTCATCTAATTATGAGTGGAATGACCAATTTACCCCTAATAACATTTTAAAGAATTTCTTTAACACTTGTCCAAGATAACTCTAACAAGATTCAAATAAAGTAACGTACCTTGATGTGGGCATTACAATCTTCTTCCTTGGAATGGAGATACACCATATTTGTCTGCCAAAGAAAATATGCAAATAAGATCTTAAAGAAGTTCAGCATGGAGAGTTGTAATCCAGTGAACACACCACTGGTTCAAAATGAAGAGTTGTGCAAAGAAGATGGAGGTCGCAAGGTTGATGAAGGCAGATACAGAATCCTAATCAAGTGCTTATTGTATTTGACGGCGACCAAACCAGATATAATGTTCTCGACCAGTCTACTCTCAAGATTTATGACCGCACCTAGTGAAGCTTATTTCAAGGCAGTTAAGAGAGTGCTCTGATATGTTAGAGGGAGTGTAGACCTTGGGATTTTGTATAGAAGGTTTAAAGACTTCGACTTGGTCAGATATATAGATAGCGATTGGGTAAGACTAGTCGATGACATGAAAAACACATCCGAGTATGTGTTTTCCTTAAACAAAGGAGCATTCAGTTAGTGACCATAAAGAAAGAGACCGTGGCTCAATCAACTACGAAAGTAGATTACATCGCAACAGTTGCTGTAGTGAATCAGGCAATCTAGCTAAGGAAGATCCTAAAGGATATGAAGCTAGAACGATGTGAGCTTACAACCGTCTACTATGACAACCAGTCTATTGTTGTAACGACCAGGAACCTGGTGTTTCATGGTCAATCAAAGTATATAAAGATCAAGTATCATATGTTCAAGAAGCCGAGGAGAACAAATAAGTGAAGATTGTTCATTGTCGATCTGAAAAACAAGCAGCAGATATTTTAACAAAGGGTTTATCCAAAGCCAAGTTTGAAGAGCTCTGATTCATACTTGCAGTTTCCAACAAAGATATCAAGGAGGAGTGTTAAATCAAGTGATATCTTGTTGGAAACATGAAGATGTGACCTGGAAGCAATGCAAGAAGGAGTCCATGTGACCAAATGAGAATGCAATCAGAATTAGTATGCGACCTGCCTGAAAGAGGTTGTTGATTCAAAGCTTATCTAGAAGGTGTCAAAGTTGGTCAACTACTTGGAGTGGTTCAACTGACTTGTAGGGATGTTTAGTTTGACATATTTTGTATTAAGTAAGAATGTATGGCTCTATGAGAATAACGTGTAAATACCTTTATAGATAAGATTAGCATTTAATGCGTTGTAGGTTAACTATGACACTAATGTATAGGATGATGTCATATGTTTGTATATAAACCTTAAAAAAGTTAATGAAAATAGACAAGACAAAAAAATTGAAAAATGAAAAATCTCTTTCAAAACATTCTTTGAAAACTTGTCTCTAAGAATAACAATTGCGTTCTTTTCCCTTACAGTCTCTAGCTTGTGAACCCAACAACCAACATTCAAACCCCTTACCACGCATCTACTCAAACGAGTAAAAAACAAAACAAGAACATGCTACAATAGGTCCCAAAAACTGAAAGGGTTGTGGGGAACCTGAAGAAAGTGGTTGAAGAAGAAGAAGAAGAAGAAGAAACTTGAGGTTGCCATATGTTTTTTAGGGGGCTGCCATAAGTTTTTAGATGGATAGAGTTGGTGGTTTTGTTGTGGGGGGTGAAGAAGAAAAAGAAAAGAGAAGAAAAAAAGAGAAAGAGGAGTCAGCCGATGAAGAAGAAGAAGCTAAGGTTTATGGATTTTTTTTCAATTTTATATGCAAAATGGTAAATTACATAGACCCCCTAATAGTTGCAAAAAATGCATATACCCCCTATCAAGCTCAATTAAGCTCGCGAGCCACTCAAGCACAACCCAAGCCGAGCTCGAGCTACTTGAGAGCAGCTCAGCTCGCCTACACCCTACTTAATATTAGTTGTTTTCTACTCCTTTACCATACTCATAAACAATCTTAACGGCAATTTTAAAATCTTATTTCCCAATATAATTCCACATGTTTCTCACCCACTTTTACAATTTAACAGTTGAAAATAAATTTTATATCAATGGACCCTTAATTTTTACATGACATTTAAATATATCCCCATTTTAATTTCAATATCTTTTACAAGGTTAGTAAATCAAAGAAGTAAGCAAAGCCAATTTATGGAAAAAAAAAAAAATTATTTCTTCCTTTGTGATTATTCTGTATTAAACTTATCCATTTTATTAAAGAAGTATTGAAAGCACTCCTATTAAGGGGTTTTGTTGGAGTCCCACACCGACTAGGCACGCTCAAGCCTACTAGTTTATAAGAATGGGTAATCCTCCCATTCAATAAGACCTTATTGGATGAGGAGTCAGACCCATCTCAAATTCTATCATGGTATCAGAGCCTAGGTTCAGTTGAGCTAAGTGCTTGACCAGCAGGTGAGGATTTAAAGCCGACAACTACCTCCAATAATAGACATGACCCAACCTATGGGCTTGATCGTGAGGGAGAGTGTTGGAGTCCCACACGGACTAGACACGCTCAAGCCTATTAGTTTATAAGAGGGGGTAATCCTCCCATTCAACAAGGCCTTATTGGGTGAGAAGTTAGGCCTACCTCAAATTCTATCATAGTATCCCACACCGATTAAGCACGCTCAAGCCTACTGATTTATAAGAAAGGGTAATCCTCCCATTCAACAATGCCTTATTAGGTGAGGAGTAAGACCTACCTCAAATTCTATCATGGTATTAGAGCCTAGGTTCAGTTGAGTTGAGTGATTGACCAACAGGTGAGAAGTTAGAGCCGATAACTACCCCCAATAACAGACATGACCCAACATATGGACTTGACTGTGAAGGGGAGTGTTGGAATCCCACACTGACTAAGCACGCTCAAACCTATTGGTTTATAAGAAAAGGTAATCCTCCTATTCAATAAAATCTTATTGGATGAGAAATCAAACCCACCTCAAATTCTATCAGGTTTTCGATAGTTTTTAAGGAATTTATTATAATTACATGAGTGTTTTTAATACATTCTTAACGAAATTGATGAGTTTAGTATTAAGAGATCTCATAAGGGAAATGCAAAATAAACCGGCCAATATATTGATATAGTTAAAATGTAGGCATATATAAGAAAAAAAAATGTATGAAAATGAAAAGGGAGAGAGGATTGGTAAATAGTAAGATAAAATGAGAACGAGTTCACACGCGACTTTACAAGTAGTTAGCACATTTTCCTTCCAAGAGAAGAAACCAATATGAAAAAGGAAAAGACAATTTAGTTGGAAAAATTAATTGATGAGATTAGCTATGAAGAATCTTCTGAATCATCATCATCTTGACTAGCTTTGCTTTTCTAGTACTCCATGTGAGAAAAGCCCTTCTGCCTTTTTTCACTCACTGTTGACAAAGTTGAAAATAATTTTTTTTTTTTTTTTTTAATTCTTCAATTGTATAGTAATAATAATAATAATAATATCTCAATTCACATTCACTACACACTCAAGCCATCAAATCCACACTGCTTGTAGGTGAGAGACTGCTTCCTTGGACTTATCACAATTGCGCAATCCACGGATACCTATTCATGCCAATTTGTTAATTCCAAGATTCTAAATAAACAAACAAAGCAGATATTCAATTCTACTAATATAATATAATAAGATTAGCATTATTATTGGGAACATAACATGGCTTATTCTTTCTTTTGAGGTATATGCAGATTTCAATAATACTAAATAATGCAAAGCATGTCCCCTCCATTTTCTTTATTTATTTTGTCAAAAGCCCATTTTACAACTCAATAAATAAGAGCAATACTTAAGTTATAGCTTATTATATAACTCTCAATCCTACTAAAATTATGCATCTACAACTATCCACATTACTAAATGAAAATGGCAAACAACAAATGAAATTTAAATAAATAAATACATAGAGTCAACAATAACCCTAAAGAAATTCAACAAAAGATGCCAATCAGAAGCAATTGAAAGGATAGAGAAATTGCTTCCACTCTTTTGGACCATAAGGACCCACTAGTCACCCAAAATTGACATGGCTGAGAAACCCAACTAATACTTTTTTCCTCCTCAAATGACCAATTTTTTTTTTTTTTTTTTTTCTCAACCTATGAAAAACCCGGAAAATAAAACCCATATACGAAATCTTAAAAATGCCTTATATGGGTGGTTTGAGTGTGGAAATCAATTTGACATCTTTAAATGAGTCTTTAGATAAGATTGTATAATAATGTGTCTTTGTCCAAACACGTGTGTGTATATATAAACTATTTACATAACAAATAAATTGAGGGATATTTGATAATAGAAAGAATGAAAATAAATAAATTAATCGAGGAATTAATGGAAAATATCTTCCTCAACTTAACATTGAGGCTATTGGTGGTGGTTTGTATAAAAAGAGCGTAAAAATAAAGCAATTACCAGCATCGTTATTAAAGTAAACACCACCTTTAATTTGCCTTCTTTTCACTTGATGCTTTTTAAGACTAAAAAGTAGGACTTAATTAGCATTACCAAAAACAAAATAATCCCAACACAGATGCCACCAAACTTTACATAAAAACCCAAAGAAAACTACACAAAGCTACTTCTTTCTGGTGAGGAAACTTCTGAAAACCACCGCTCATCCCCATTCAGCAATTGCCATAGATTTTATAAATGTGCTATACGGACAAGTGACACTTACACTAATAGGATAATTCCAAATATTTCTCAATAATGAGTAGCAATAAGTCAATATTTTCATGCTTTGAATTTGATTGAAATTTTTTGAAGTAAATGGATGGAGTTTTGTAAATTGCATACTGTAAAAAATACCCCTTCATTCAAAATGTATTAAAACACCTTTATCAAACTAAGGTAATTAATACTTTCCGAACCAAACAGTAAGTTAATATTAAAACTCTACAGGAGAAAATAAAATAAATAAAGTGGGAATAGAAAGTATAAGAGAAATGAAGAGGGGCAAAATGAGGAAAGCAAGTAAGAAAAAAGGCAAAAGTATCCAAAGAAGAAAAAAATGGCCTTCTTCCCTAAGTTTACCAAAAAGCAAAATGAGAATGGGGGCAATACTTAGTGGGTTCCTCTGATACAATTTTCTCTAAATCCAAAACGCAAACAAAGATATAAATAAATAAATAAAGCTAACATAATCTGAATCTAAACCACAAATCCTATCTTTCAAAACTTCAGATTTGAAACAGCAATTTTACCTGAACGCCGGGAGAATCGAAGTTCAAGACGCGGATCTTAGCGCCAACATCACCCAAAACCCTCAACTCAACACGATCATTCAAAGAGGCGTCTCTGATTAAATTAGCAGCATCCGCCTGCAACAAATTGGCCCGATCAACGGCGATGGTGGCCTCAACGTTTCTCACACTATGAGCCTCTTGATAAAACCCCGGTACCGAAGCTTTACCCAAGGGAATCCCACGGTACATTACCGTGAACTTGGACTCGCCGTACTTGATGCCCACTTTGTTTGGGTTAACGGCGGTGAAGAGCATGTGAATTGTGAGGGAAAGCGACGCCGTTTGAGTGGAAATAGTGTTGGCGGCGGCGGCGGTGGTGTCCAAGGAGGTGGGATTGGGTGCGGAGATGCCCACGTACTGAACTCCAACTTGCTGAAGATCAAACTGGGGCTTCTTCGGTTTAACGGCCAGGATTACGATTAAAACAATAGCTAGGATTAGAAGAGCAATGAAGGAGAAGAGGAGGAAGAGGCAGCAGCAACAGCCTTTTAAGGAGGCTGAAGAGGAGGAGGAGGAAGACGACGTCGTAGGGTAGTAAGAATGATGGCCATTTTGTTGAGTTGTTTGTGGTAGCATTTTGGGAATGGGAGGTAAAGTTGAAGCCAGAACCCTCTTTCTCTTTCTAACAGATTTTCCTAACAGAGAAAAAAGAAAGAAAGAAAGAGAGAAAGAGAGAGAGAGTTTGCTTGAAATAGTGGACTTAAAAATTAAATAAATAATAATAATAAATTAAATTATGGGTTCTCTCACTCTTTACCAATGATAAGAAAAAGAATAAATATTATACTAACTATTCTCGTTTATAAACTTGGTCAGTTCACAATAGGTTTTACATGTCTCTCACATAGGTCTCACGTATTAATTACGAGTTGATCAATTGTAAGCTATCACATTAAGGTTGTGAGAGAAAGTTTGTGAGAGAGGGTTGTTGGTGTATTATTACTCTAAGGAGAATGACATTTTAATCTCTCGTTTATCATGTATGTTATGTTTATAACTACAACTTGTAAAATATCCTATTTATTTTCAAGTCTTTATTTAACAGATTTTTTTTTTTTTGTTTTTTGACAGAATGTATTCAGACCAGTTTGTGCTACCTTAATTAGTCCTTCAAAGCCTTGAAATTAACGATCGGATAAATTACATCAATGGTCACCCTTATTAGGGCTTGTGGGGACTCGATCTAAAGAATCCATGTTGGACCCTTTTGCTCTTTTACCATTAAGTCACCTAGTGATAGTTTATTTAACGGTTGCTATTTACTTTATTTTCATTTATAATAGTTTTTTCTATCGGCATTTTAATTATATAATTATATCTTTTTTAATTGTCCTTTATCATACAAGATAGGAAATATGATATCATAAAATATTAATTATATATAATTTTCTTTCTTTTTTTCTTTTTATTTTAAATATCAAAGATATTATTTTTCTTTATTGTAATAAAACACAAGTATACTATTAGGGTTCAAATGAAAGGCGTAAAATTTATGGACTCTATACCAAGGATTCATTGATTAGGTGGTTTTTCCTTCATAAGGATACGAATCATTGTTCAAAATTTTCAAGGAAAGTTTTACTTCTGCAGATGATAAAAATCTATGGTTACGGAGCAGACTAATCCTATGAGGTTAAGGCCACTGATGATCTGCTGAACCTGCACACACAAAGAAACAAGCGCAAAGCTCACGAGAGACACCAATGTGGTATCTGCCATAAACACTCCGACACTTAAGTCAGTGAGATTGAAAGAGGCTATTTAGTGAGGGCTAAAGAGAGGAAAAATTACTAGAGTCTGGTCGTAGACTAGAACTACGACAAAGGTACTAGTTCTTAGGAGCAAGAACTTTTAAGAGCTAGTAGGTGGTATTGAATACGAGATTTTTGATGAGAGGTCAGGCCTCTGTTTATATAGTGAACGTAGGATCTTCGAATCTTAGTAGGACTCTGAGTTCATAATGGTAGAGTCTAGGTAAACAGGAAAGTCCTGATTTACCTGCTATTATAGGAGTAAGAATCCTAATTCGTATAAGATTCAAGATCTTAGAGGAATTAGAATGTAGATGAATTAGGATATGAATGGAACTTTGGACCCTTTGAAGCGATTATGGGCTAATGGGCCTAGGCCCAAGTGGAATAACAGTGAGGCCCAATTTGGATGATCCAACCTGTGAAGAGCTTGATTGATGCAGTGGGTTAGTCTATGGCATGGATCTTAGAGTGGGTCCAACCGGAATTGGTCCATGGCACTGGGCCACGTAGTAGTCGTTTCGTGTTTAGGCGTGATAAGGCTTAAGATGATTTTTTGCCAATACAATTTGTCCCCCACTCTTAGAGTTAAGAGACACTTGACTTAGAGAGTAGTTTCAGTCATTTGTAGATAAGAAGACGGTGACTCAATGTCCTTGGAGGTGTGCTGCCTCGACTCGTCAAAGTGCGTTTGGTTGAGTCGAATGGCGTTCACATAGGAGATGTTTTGGATTGGACAACTCGGTTCGCCCTGCTTAGTGGGGATTGTGGCTTGCGAGTATTTCCCATGAATCACTCGACTCTTTCTAACTGAGTGTAGGTATGAGACCGAATGAAGCTTGCAAGGCCAAATAAAGATGTTGGCATGGGTGTGTTAAACCCTAAGTATGGCTAAATATTCCACGAGAAAAGGGGGGCTGGGGGGGGGGGGTGCGAGGGGTTGAATAGGAATCAATAAAATATTTGCGGGATAAAACTTATAGTGAAAGCTAAAGCAAATGATGAGGTTATTGAGACAATGTTCAATGACTACACTTAACAATTCAAGAATGATAAAGATATTACTATAAGCAATATACTTGAAGAGAGCAATAAATGCATTTAACTTGTAAACAATAAGTATGAATAATGAATGCAAGAACAAGTGCAATAAATGATGTTCAACCAACAACAATGCAATGTAATAAAGAGTTGAGAGAGAGAGAGAGAGAAATGCTCAGTAATTTATAGTGGTTCAGAGTTATATCCACAAGCCTCCTACATCCACTTCTTTAAGGCAACCTCCTTGAAGTTTCACTAGAATTGAATTTCACCTATATAATAGTTTTCACAAGGATTTTCACCTCACACACATAAATTTACAAGATTGCACCTAGTTTTATAGGATTACGCCACCAAGGAAAGATTTAAAGTTGTTTGTGACTAATTGCCTCTACTAAGTAGGCTTATACACATAATAAGAACAAATGATCTCTCAAAGGTTTACAAGATGAGTACAAGTAATAGTATTGATTTGGATCTTGAGCTCTAGGGATAATATTAGGATGTTTTTCTTATCTCTTCTCTACAAAATAACTGGGAGCGTCGAACTTTTATAACCCAAAAAGAATTAGCCGTTCCAGTATTAATGCAATTCTGATAAAGTCTACAGAACCCAAAGGAACAATCATTCCATAATCGCGAACGGTCGTTCCTGACACAACAGTCATATTTTTCACATCTAGGTTAACTAAAATGGTCATTCCACCATGCCATATGATTGTGCAAGACCACTGCTCCGTCATTCAACCACATGGAACGATCACATCCAGATGTTATTCCAAATCTTCTTAAATTTCTAGAGGAGTGAACAACCTCTTAGAACAATATCATGCAAAGCTTCTTCAGATATGAACGATCATTCCACCACAAGGAATAGTCGTTCCAATTTTGATCTTTGAGTTTTGACTTTGACCTTTTAGATTAAGTCAAGAGCATGATTTTTTTCTAAATTTGAGTTATCTTAGCTTTTGAACTTGGATGCACGGTCGTACAAAATGGTCATGCGATTGCAGCTTGGTCGAGCGAGTGCCACTTCAATTTGGTAGAGTGTCTAATGACCAAGAGGAACGATGTCGTGCAATATTGCACGGCAACTTTCTTTTAAGGAACGGTCATGCCTTGATCATGCACGGTTGTACCTAAGCAAAAATTTGCTTATGCACTATTGAGCCACCTATTAGACCTGTTTTGGTTTGGTTATAACTTGAGTCATACCTTAGCATGTTATGGCTAGTGTTCAATCAACCTTTTGGATAGTTTTGGCACATCAAACATATGAGAGGCCAATAGGGTAAAACTTGCAAGGTCGAATGAAGGTATAAGGACAAATCAAACAACGCTAAGTTAGTAGGGTGTCCACTAGTTTGCTCGGCGTATGTAGCCGAGTGGAGAGTATAACTGTAAAGTATCCACATTGGTCCACTTGGCTTGTCTTGTCAAATGGGGAATAAAATCAGTCTAAATTGGTCCATTTGGCTTTTTTGGATTAGTGGAGAATATAACTGTTGAAAATGTCTATGGCGGTTCACCCGACTCGTCTGGCCGAGTGGAGATGTGTGAGGCCAAGTAGAGAGGCATTTGGTTGACTGGTGATGCATTTGGCTGCGTGGAGGTGTATTAAACTAATTGAAGGTGTTTTGGCAAATCACATAATGCAAAGCGATATGGGACCTATGTGTCCACTCAGCTTATTTGGCCGAGAGGAGATACTCCCAGCAAATGGTATCCATATTGGTCCACTCGGCTCGTCTTGCCAAGTGAAAATCACAATCAATAAGCCTGATGATAATCCGAGGATTATACTAGTTTATTTAAGCTTTTAGGCCGGATTTTAGATACTTCTTAGTTTATTTTTGCCTGAATTGCTACTTAATTCCTTACATTTCGTGTTTTAGGTTAAAATGGACATTTTGAGTGAATAAAGATAGATTTGGAGTTTCTGGACTCAGAAGCAAACGGAGGGCAATTCTGTAATTTTAGAATTCTTCATGAAGCTTCACTGCGGTGAAGGTTGTTCTTTGCCGCGGCGAAATGAGCCAGTCACGCACCAGATTCAGCTCCTTTGTCGCTGCGGTGAGATTCCTTCTTCTCCACGACGAAGTCTGCATTTTCCAGTTTTTGTAAAATGTACAGTTTCGTTTTTAGGCTAAGTTTTAGGATTTTGGGCGAGGTATAAAAGAAATACTTAGTCTTTTTGTTGGGGGCATTTGTGGAGAGATATACAACAGTTTTTACATTTTCTTAGATTTATTTTTGAGTGATTCTGGATTAAACAAAGTGTGAAGATTCGAGGTGAAACCAGTGGATTCGTCAATTGGGGAGATTCTTTTCCTTTTCTTTTGTTTCCATGATGTTGAACTTGGAATTTTTTGTTTCTTTTAATTGTTTTATTGATTTAGACATGAACTAACCTAATTTGGGTTAGGGTTTTGATTGTAGTTTGGAATTTCATGGGTTAATTGATTGAATGATTTTATTTTCATATGAACTTGATTGATTGTGTGATTACTCTGAATTTACTGTTTATATGTGATGAACATGATGAGATTGAGAAATGAATCATGTTAGGCTTCTTGGGTAATCACCATTGTAGTATTGGATGCTAGAGATAGGTTCAAGAACCAATGAAATCAATCTAGGATTCTTGTGCTTAATGAGCTTAGATTGATTAACCTTCAATTTGTTGGGTGTGGAAAGTTAATAAGGAAGAGTAGGAAAACATAGCCTGAGAAGGTATGTTTGACACTTTAGAGAGTTCGATTTACAATCAATACATGTGAATATGAATTTAGTTTAATTCTTTAGATAGAACCCATAGAGTTCGAATGAAGTCAAAACCCTACCCGTTTGTTGAATTGATTTTATCCATATTTTCAAATCTTGCTTTCATAGTTTACTTTTATTTTAGTAAAATTTTGTTTTAGTTATAGTTTAAATTGCTCCCTTTAATCCAAAAGAATTCGATTGCTTCAACTTGAAAATGGTAGAAAACTTAGTGCTTAGCAACAATCCTCGTGGGAACGATACTCACTCATCACTCTATTACTTGTGCGATTAGTATACTTGCTACATTTGCATGTTGTAGGAAACACGCATCAAGTTTTAGGCGCCATTGTCGGGGATTGAGTTTTAAGTTAACATTGAGTTTTTCTATAGTTAGCTAGATTGAAGTTTTAATTTTTGTTTTCAATTTTCAGTTGGTTTGTGATCTCACTTTCTTTCGTTTTGTTTTGTGTAGTTTATGCGAAGAGGGAGATGTCAGCCAGTGGTTCCTGTTGATCTTGAGATTGAGATAACCGCCAGACGACTTAACAGAGAGAGAAGAGAAAGAAAGGATATAGTGGTTGAATCAGAAGAAATAGTTGTTGAAATGGCAGAACCAGAAAATAGGACACTAAGGGAATTCTCAGTTCCCATGGTTAATGGCAGTGGTTCGAGCATTACGAGACTAGCGGTCCAAGCCAACACATTTAAAATTAAGCCGACAATCATCCAGATGATCCAACAGTCGGTAAGGTTTAATGGTGATCTGAAAGAAGATCCGAATCAGCATATTGCTAACTTCTTGGAAATTTGTGACACCTTCAAGTCGAACGAAGTGTCAGATGACGCCATTAGGTTAAGGTTATTCCCATTCTTATTGGGGGATAAAGCAAAGGGGTGGCTAATGGCACTACCATCGGGGACTATCACAACTTGGAATGATCTAGCATAGAAGTTCCTGACCAAGTTCTTTCCTCTAGCAAAATTAGCAAAACTGAGAAATGATATCACATCATTTCTACAAGATGAATCCGAGTCATTGTATGAGGCTTGGGAGAGGTACAAGGAATTGATGAGGAAATACCCACACCATGGGTTGCCAGTTTGGCTTCAAGTCCAAACATTCTATAATGGACGATGGGTAACGTGCAAACCATGGTGGATGCAGCATCGGGAGGAGCCTTGCAGAATAAGACACCAGAGAAGGCTTATAAGTTGCTTGAGGTTTTGGCAAGCAACAACTATCAAAGACCAAATGAGAGAGCAATATCAAGAAAATCTACGGGTCTTCATGAAGTTGATGCCTTCACAGCCATCTCAGCCCAACTCACGGCACTTCAGAAACAGTTGGGAAGTATGCAGGTAAACTCTATTCAAGCACCTCAACTAACTTGTGATTTTTGTGCAGGAAACCATGTAAGCAATGAGTGTCAAGTGGGGAACACATTTGCTTGGTCATCTTCATCATCGGAGCAAGTGAACTTCTTGGCAGGAAGTCAGAGGCAACCAAACAACCCGTATTCCAACACATACAATCCGAGGTAGAGAAATCATCCAAATCTGGCTTGGGGCAATCAAAACCAGCAAAATAATCAATGGAACCAAAGGACATTGCCAAATAACCAACCATGGGTGAATAATCAACCTAGAGATCCAAGAGTGACAAAGTTGGAGGACATGTTTGGGAAATTCATGTAGGAGACCACAAGTTTTATGAATGAGATGAGGGCGAATTTCAGAAATCAAGGGGCATCCATTCAGAATCTTGAGGTACAGATGGGCCAATTGGCCGAGAAGTTAAATGAGAGACCACAGGGTTCCTTACCAAGCAACACAGTGACTAACTCACGTGAGCAAGCAAATGCCATAATTTTGAGGAGTGAGACAGTTTTGGAAGAAGCTGAACAAGCTGGAAAGGAAGAATCTGAAAAGGAAGTTGATGAAGAGATTGTAATTGATGAGAAACCAACCGGTTTTGAGGAAGAGAACAAGAAGAATGATGAAAGGCAAAAGAAGAAGGAGAAATTGCCATTCCCCGAGATACCACCAGAGTTAGCACATCACACCCCACCCGTTCCTTTTCCTCAGAGACTGAAGAAAAAGAATCAGGATAAGCAGTTTTCAAAATTTATTGAAATATTTAAAAAAATTGCATATTAACATTCCTTTTGCAGATGCATTGTTGCAGATGCCGAGCTACGCGAAGTTCCTTAAGGAAATCCTATCGAACAAAAGGAAGCTAGAAGATGAGGAAATGGCAATGCTTATAGAGGAGTGTAGTGCCATTCTCTAGAAGAAGTTACCCCCAAAGCTCAAAGATCCAGGGAGTTTTACTATTCCTTGCATTATAAGAGATATTAAGTTTGATCGTGTTTTATGTGATTTAGGTGCTTGTATTAATTTAATGCCCTTTTCTATTTCAGGAGATTAGGAATTGGTGAAGTGAAGCCAACGACCATGTCGTTGCAACTAGCGGATAGGTCTATAAAACACCCGAGGGGGATGGTGGAAAATGTGTTGGTAAAGGTGGATAAGATAATTTTTCCGGTAGATTTTGTTGTGTTGGACATGGAAGAGGATAAGGAAATTCCTCTTATTTTGGGCCGACCATTCTTGGCCATGGGGAGAGCACTAATAGATGTGCAAGAAGGAAAGTCACTGTTGAGAGTTCAAGATGAAACAGTAACTTTCAATGTCTTTGAGGCGATGAAGTTTCCATCCGAATCGGATTCGTGCTTTAGTGTCGATGTGGTGGATAAATTGATTGTAGAAACTATTGAAGAAAACACCCTACAATTACCTCTAGAAACGTGTATAGCCAAATCAAAAATAGTAGAGGTAGATGAGTCGGCGAGTGATGAATGTGCTAGGTTGTTAGAAGCACTTCAACCGATTGATGAGACTCAAGATCTAGAATTTGAGGAGTTTGATTTTGAAAAAGAGAAGGAAAAGGAAAAAAACTAAAACCTCCAAAGCTTGAGTTGAAACCTTTACCTTCCCACCTCAAATATGTATATCTTGGGGACTTAGAAACCTTCCTGGTGATCATTAGTTCAGGTTTGAGTAAATTGGAGGAAGAACGGTTGATTAGGGTGTTAACATAACATAGACTAGCAATTGGATGGACTATTTCAAACATTAGAGGCATCTCGCCATCATTTTGCATGCATAAGATACTCATGGAGGATGATATTAAGCCTAGGGTGCAACCACAACGAAGATTGAATCCTTCGATGAAGGAAGTGGTGAGAAAGGAGGTGGTATAACTCTTAGATGTGGGGATTATCTATCTTATTTTTGACAGTCCATGGGTGAGCCCAGTACAAGTGGTTCCGAAGAAGAGAGGTATCACAATAGTAAGGAATGAGAGTAATGAATTGATACCAACTAGGACGGTGACGGGCTGGAGAGTGTGCATTGATTATTGGAAATTGATTAAGGCGACAAGGAAGGATCATTTTCCACTACCTTTCATTGATCAGATGTTGGAGAAGTTAGCAGGACATGCCTATTACTGTTTCCTGGATGGGTATTCAGGATACAACTAGATTGCCATCGCTTTTGAGGATCAAGAGAAGACGAGCTTTACTTGTCCCTATGGCACCTTTGCTTACCGAAGGATGCCTTTTGGGTTATGCAATGCACCAGCAACATTTCAAAGATGCATGATGTCGATCTTTGGAGACATGTTGGAACAGTTCATAGAAGTCTTCATGGATGACTTCTCAGTTTTTGGTTCGTCTTTTGATAGTTGTCTAACTAATCTTTCTCTTGTTTTGCAGCGATGTAAGGAGACAAACTTGATGCTCAATTGGGAGAAGTGTCATTTCATGGTCCAGGAGGGAATAGTGCTCGATCATAGGATTTCAAAGGACGGAATAGAAGTTGATCGAGCAAAGACAGAAGTGATAGAGAAGCTGCCACCACCATTAAATGTCAAAGCGGTCCGAAGTTTCTTGGGGCATGCAGGGTTTTACAGACGATTCATCAAGGATTTTTCTAAGATTTCTAAACCCCTTTGCAATTTGTTGAATAAAGATGTTGTATTTGATTTTAATGATGAATGCATGCATGCCTTTCTAACTCTTAAAAAATTATTAGTATCTGCACCTATTATTGTAGTTCCCAATTGGGGACTGCTATTTGAATTAATGTGTGATGCTAGTGATTTTGTTTTAGGGGTACTGTTAGGATAGCGAAAGAACAAAGTGTTGCATGTAATTCAATATGCTAGCAAAACACTCACTGATGCATAATTGAATTACACCACCACTAAAAAAGAATTGTTGGCTGTGTTTTTTGCTTTTGACAAGTTTCGTTCATATTTATTAGGTGCAAAGGTGATTGTCTACATGGACCATTCGGCACTCAGGCACTTATTGGCAAAGCAAGAAGCGAAACCTCGGCTGATAAGATGGATCCTATTGCTTCAGGAGTTTGAGTTGGAAATTCGAGATGAGAAAGGTCAGAAAATGGGGTGGCAGATAACTTGTCGAGAATTGAGAGACCAATCCAGGGAAATGAAAAGGAAATTCCAATTACAGAAACATTTATGGATGAGAAGTTGATGAAAGTGGATGAAGCACTATGGTATGCAGATTTTGCGAATTATCTATCATCTAGGGTTCTCCCAAGTGGTATGAATTTCCAACAAAAGAGAAAATTCTTCTCAGATTTGAAGTACTACTTTTGGAAAGAGCCATTTCTATACAGACACAGTGTTGATCAAGTGATATGGAGATATGTCCCGGAGGAGGAGATAGAAAGCATTCTACGACATTGTCACGAGAGGGAAGTGGGTGGCCATTTTGGAGGAACTAAGACAGCAACCAAGGTTCTACAATCAGGGTTTTATTAGCCAACCCTCTTTAAGGATTCTTTTCGGATGATTCAGGAGTGCGACCAGTGTCAACGGAGTGGTAATATTTCAAAAAGAGATAAAATGCCGCTAAACAACATCGTGGTGGTTGAGCTTTTTGATGTGTGGGGGATTGATTTTATGGGTCCCTTCCCAAATTTGTTTGGGAACACATATATCTTGGTAACGGTGGATTACGTGTCAAAGTGGGTAGAAGCAATTACATTGCCGACAAATGATGCTAGGGTAGTGATTAAGTTTGTGAGAAAGCATATTTTCTCAAGGTTTGGGGTTCCACGGGCAATTATTAGCGATGGAGGATCTCACTTTTGCAATAGGCAATTGGATGCACTGTTGGGTAAGTATGGAGTGACATATAAAGTTGTGATGCCTTACCATCCACAAACGAGAGGGCAAGTGGAACTGTCTAATAGAGAGCTTAAAGGCATTTTAGAAAAGACAGTTAATGCATCTAGGAAGGATTGGTCACATAAATTGGATGATGCATTATGGGCCTACCGAGCTGCATTTAAGAATCCAATTGGTATGTCCCAATTTAGAATGGTTTATGGGAAAGCATGTCACTTACCAGTGGAACTCGAGCATAAAGCATACTAGGCAGTCAAGAGCTAAATATGGATTTAAGAGTTGCTGGGGAGGAAAGGATGCTGACTTTGAACGAACTCAATGAGTTCTGTCTCGAAGCATATGAAAATGCTCGAATTTACAAGGAGAAGACAAAAAGGTGGCATGACAAGCATATCAGGAAGAAGAATTTTGAAGTGGGGCAAAGAGTGTTGTTGTTCAATTCTAGACTTAGGCTATTCCCCGGAAAACTTAAGTCGAGATGGTCCAAACTATTCACGGTTACAAGAATTCACTCATCCGGAGCAGTGGAGGTTACACATGAAGAAAAGGGCACTTTTACAGTCAATGGACAGAGATTGAAGCCATACATTGATGGGGTGATGAGTTGCAAATCCATCCCAATATGGCTTGACATTCCGACTTGAAAAATTGAGAGAGTCGAGCTTACCGACTATAAACAAGCGCTTCTTGGGAGGCAACCCAAGTGCTTTAATTTTTTTTCTATTTTTCATTTCAGTGTGTTTGATTTTCTGATGAGTTTGAATGATTTTTAATTTGTGTGTTTTTGGGTGTTTCAGGTGAAGTTTTCAGGAGATGCAAGGAAAGAAAATGCTCCAGACTTCGCCGGGGCGAAGAAGTATTCTTCGCCGCGGCGAAACACATTGTGTGAAAATGAGTTTTGAAAAGTCCCAGACTTCGCCGCGGCGAAGATTGTTCTTCGCCGGGGCAAAGCAACCTGAAAAATATGTTGCAGCTATTGTAAGTTTTTGCCCCGGCAAAGAATTTGTCTTCGTCGCGGCGAAACAGGTTAGACGAAATTTCTCCAAGGCAAGGTCGCCGGGGTGATTAGCCATGGTAAGTTTTCACCCCGACGAAGTATTTTTCTTCACCATGGCGAAACCTAGGTTTCAATTTAGGGTTCTATGAATGAAGAACTTCGCCGCGGCGAAGACAGTTTTCTATAAATACCCACTTTCGTTTTTCATTCTTCACGCAACTTTTCAAATCCATTTGAGAGAAAAATTTTCCAATTTCAATCCTTTGCCTTCCAAGTGTTTTCCCAACCAAAGTTCTCACTCCTTAATCCTCCTAAACACCAAAACAATAAGATGTTGGAGAAGTTAGCAGACATGCCTATTACTGTTTCCTGGATGGGTATTCAGGATACAACTAGATTGCCATCGCTTTTGAGGATCAAGAGAAGACGACTTTACTTGTCCCTATGGCACCTTTGCTTACGAAGGATGCCTTTGGGTTATGCAATGCACCAGAACATTTCAAAGATGCATGATGTCGATCTTTGGAGACATGTTGGAACAGTTCATAGAAGTCTTCATGGATGACTTCTCAGTTTTTGGTTCGTCTTTTGATAGTTGTCTAACTAATCTTTCTCTTGTTTTGCAGCGATGTAAGGAGACAAACTTGATGCTCAATTGGGAGAAGTTCATTTCATGGTCCAGGAGGGAATAGTGCTCGATCATAGATTTCAAAGGACGGAATAGAAGTTGATCGAGCAAAGACAGAAGTGATAGAGAAGTTGCCACCACCATTAAATGTCAAAGCGGTCCGAAGTTTCTTGGGCATGCAGGGTTTTACAGACGATTCATCAAGGATTTTTCTAAGATTTCTAAACCCCTTTGCAATTTGTTGAATAAAGATGTTGTTTTGATTTAATGATGAATGCATGCATGACCAAGTTCTTTCCTCTAGCAAAATTAGCAAAACTGAGAAATGATATCACATCATTTCTACAAGATGAATCCGAGTCATTGTATGAGGCTTGGGAGAGGTACAAGGAGTTGATGAGGAAATGCCCACACCATGGGTTGCCAGTTTGGCTTCAAGTCCAAATATTCTACAATGGACTGATGGGTAACGTGCAAACCATGGTGGATGCAACATCGGGAGGAGCCTTGCAGAATAAGACACCAGAGGAGGCTTATGAGTTGCTTGAGATTTTGGCAAGCAACAACTATCAAAGACCAAATGAGAAAGAGCAATATCAAGAAAATCTATGGGTCTTCATGAAGTTGATGCCTTCACAGCCATCTCAGCCCAACTCACGGCACTTCAAAAACAGTTGGGAAGTATGCAGGTAAACTCTATTCAAGCACCTCAACTAACTTGTGATTTTTTTGCAGGAAACCATGTGAGCAGCGAGTGTCAAGTGGGGAACACATTTGCTTCTTCATCTTCATTATTGTAGCAAGTGAACTACTTGGCAGGAAATCAGAGGCAACCAAACAACCCGTATTCTAACACATACAATCCGGGGTGGAGAAATCATCCAAATCTGGCTTGGGACAATCAGAACCAGCAAAATAATCAATGGAACCAAAGGACATTGCCAAATAACCAACCAGGGGTGAATAATCAATCGAGAGATCCAAGAGTGACAAAGTTGGAGATCATGTTTGGCAAATTCATGCAGGAGACCACGGGTTTTATGAATGAGACGAGGACGAATTTTAGAAATCAAGGGGTGTCCATTCGGAATCTTGAGGTACAGATGGGTCAATTGGCCGAGAAGTTAAATGAGAGACCGCAAGGTTCCTTACTAAGCAACACAGTGACTAACCCACGTGAGCAAGCAAATGCCATAATTTTGAGGAATGGGACAGTTTTGGAAGAAGTTGAACAAGCTGGAAAGGAAGAATCTGACAAGGAAGTTGATGAAGAGACTGTAGTTGATGAGAAACCAAACAGTTTGGAGGAAGAGAACAAGAAGAAGGAGAAATTGCCATTCCCCGAGATACCACCAGAGTTGGCACATCACACCCCAGCCGTTCCTTTTCCTCAGAGACTGAAGAAAAAGAATCAGGATAAGCAGTTTTCAAAATTTATTGAAATATTTAAAAAATTGCATATTAACATTCTTTTTGCAAATGCATTGCAGCAGATGTCGAGCTACCCGAAGTTCCTTAAGGAAATCCTATCGAACAAAAGCAAGCTAGAAGATGAGGAAACGGTAATGCTTACGGAGGAGTGCAGTGCCATTCTCCAGAAGAAGTTACCCCCGAAGCTCAAAGATCTAGGGAGTTTTACTATTCCTTGCATTATAGGAGATATTACGTTTGATCGTATTTTATGTGATTTAGGTGCTAGTATTAATTTAATGCCCTTTTCTATTTTCAGGAGATTGGGAATTGGTGAAGTGAAGCCAATGACCATGTCGTTGCAACTAGCCGGATAGGTCCATAAAACACCCGAGGGGGATAGTGGAAGATGTGTTGGTGAAGGTGGATAAGATAATTTTTTTGGCAGATTTTGTTATGTTGGACATGGAAAAGGATAAGGAAATTCCTCTAATTTTGGGCCGACCATTCTTGGCCACGGGGAGAGCACTAATAGATGTGCAAGAAGGAAAGTTACTGTTCAGAGTTCAAGATGAAACAGTAACTTTCAATGTCTTTGAGGCGATGAAGTTTCCATCCGAATCGGATTCGTGCTTTAGTGTCGATGTAGTGGATAAATTGGTTGTAGAATCTATTGAAGAAAACACCCCTACAATTACCTCTAGAAGTGTATATAGCCAAATCAAAAATAGTAGAGGTAGATGAGTCGGCGAGTGATGAATGTGCTAGGTTGTTAGAAGCACTTCAACCGATTTATGGGACTCAAGATCTAGAATTTGAGGAGTTTGATTTTGAAAAAGAGAAGGAAAAGGAAAAAAACGAAGAACCTCCAAAGCTTGAGTTGAAACCTTTACCTTCCCACCTCAAATATGTATATCTTGGGGACTCAGAAACCTTCCCGGTGATCATTAGTTCAGGTTTGAGTAAATTGGAGGAAGAGCGGTTGATTAGGGTGTTGAGGGAACATAGACTAGCAATTGGACAAACTATTTCAGACATTAGAGGCATCTCGCCATCATTTTGCATGCATAAGATACTCATAAAGGATGATATTAAGCCTAGGGTGCAACCATAATGAAGATTGAATCCTTCAATGAAGGAAGTGGTGAGAAATGAGGTGGTAAAACTCTTAGATGTGGGGATTATCTATCCTATTTCCGACAGTCCATGGGTGAGCAAATGGTTCCGAATAAGGGAGGTATCACGGTAGTAAGGAATGAGAGTAATGAATTGATACCAACTAGGACGGTGATGGGCGAGAGAGTGTGCATTGATTACCAAAAATTGAATGAGGCGACAAGGAAGGATCATTTTCCACTACCTTTCATTGATCAGATGTTGGAGAAGTTGGTAAGACATGCCTATTACTGTTTCCTGGATGGGTATTCAGGATACAACCAGATTGCCATCGCTCATGAGGATTAAGAGAAGACGACCTTTACTTGTCCCTGTGGCACCTTTGCTTACAGAAGGATGCCCTTTGGGTTATGCAATGCACCAGCAACATTTCAAAGATGCATGATGTCGATCTTTGGAGACATGGTGGAACAGTTCATGGAAGTCTTCATGGATGACTTCTCAGTTTTTGGTTCGTCTTTTGATAGTTGTCTAACTAATCTTTCTCTTGTTTTACAGCGATATAAGGAGATAAACTTAGTGCTCAATTGGGAGAAGTGTCATTTCATGGTCTAGGAGGGAATAGTGCTCGGTCATATAATTTCAAAGGACGGAATAGAAGTTGATCGAGCAAAGACAGAAGTGATAGAGAAGTTGCCACCACCATCAAATGTCAAAGTGGTCCGAAGTTTCTTAGGGCATGCGGGGTTCTACAGACAATTCATCAAGGATTTTTCTAAGATTTCTAAACCCCTTTGCAATTTGTTGAATAAAGATGTTGTGTTTGATTTTAATGATGAATGCATGCATGCCTTTCTAACTCTTAAAAAATTATTAGTATCTGCACCTATTATTGTAGTTCCCGATTGGGGACTGCCATTTGAACTAATGTGTGATGCTAGTGATTTTGCTTTAGGGGTAGTGTTAGGACAGTAGAAGAACAAAGTGTTGCATGTAATTCAATATGCTAGCAAAACACTCACTAATGCACAATTGAATTACACCACCACTGAAAAAGAATTGTTGGCTGTGGTTTTTGCTTTTGACAAGTTTCGTTCATATTTATTAGGTGCAAAGGTGTTCGTCTACATGGACCATTCGGCACTCAGACACTTATTGGCAAAGCAAGAAGCGAAACCTCGGCTGATAAGATGGATCCTATTGCTTCAAGAGTTTGGGTTGGAAATTCGAGATAAGAAGGGGTCAGAAAATGTGGTGGCAGATCACTTGTCGAGAATTGAGAGACCAATCCAGGGAAATGAAGAGGAAAGTCCAATTATAGAAACATTTCTGGATGAGAAGTTGATGAAACTGGATGAAGCACCATGGTATGCAGATTTTGAGAATTATGTGTCATCTAGGGTGCTCCCAAGTGGTACGACTTTCTAACAAAAGAGAAAATTCTTCTCAGATTTGAAGTACTACTTTTGGGAAGAGCCATTTCTATACAGACACTGTGCTGATCAAGTGATACGGAGATGTGTCCCGGAGGAGGAGATGGAAAGCATTCTACGGCATTGTCACGAAAGGGAAGTGGGTAGCCATTTTGGAGGAACTAGGACAGCAGCCAAGGTTCTACAATCGGGGTTTTATTGGCCAACCCTCTTTAAGGATTCTTTCCGGATGATTTAGGAGTGCGACCAGTGTCAACAGAGTGGTAATATTTCAGAAAAAGATGAGATGCTGTTGAACAACATCCTGGTGGTTGAGCTTTTTGATGTGTGGGGGACTGATTTTATAGGTTCCTTCCCAAATTTGTTTGGGAACACATATATCTTGGTAGCGGTGGATTATGTGTCGAAGTGGGTAAAAGCAGTTGCATTGTCGAAAAATGATGCTAGGGTAGTGATTAAGTTTGTGAGAAAGCATATTTTCTCAAGGTTTGGGGTACCACGGGCAATTATTAGCGATGGAGCATCCCACTTTTGCAATAGGCAATTGGATGCACTGTTAGGTAAGTATGGAGTGACACATAAAGTTGCGACGCCTTACCATCCACAAACGAGCGGGCAAGTGGAACTGTCTAATAGAGAGCTTAAAGGCATTTTAGAAAAGACAGTTAATGCATCTAGGAAGTATTGGCATGACAAGCATATCAGGAAGAAGAATTCTGAAGTGGGGCAAAGAGTGTTGTTGTTCAATTTTAGACATAGGCTATTCCCTGGAAAACTTAAGTCTAGATGGTCCGAACCATTCACGATTACAAAAATTCAGTCATCTAGAGCAGTGGAGGTTACACATGAAGAAAAGGGCACTTTTACAGTCAATGGATAGAGATTGAAGCCATACATTGATGGGGTGATGAGTTGCAAATCCATCCCAATATGGCTTGACATTTCGAATTGAAAAATTGAGAGAGTCGAGCTTACCGACTATAAACAAGCACTTTTTAGGAGGCAACCCAAGTGTTTTAATTTTTTTTCTATTTTTCATTTCAGTGTGTTTGATTTTCTGATGAGTTTGAATGATTTTTAATTTGTGTGTTTTTGGGTGTCTCATGTGAATTTTCAGGAGATGCAAGGAAAGAAAATGCTCCAGACTTCGCCGGGCTTCTTCGCCACGGCGAAGCACATTGTGCGAAAATGAGTTTTGAAAAGTCCTAGACTTCGCCGTGGCGAAGATTGTTCTTTGCCGGGGCGAAGCAACCTGAAAAATATGTTGCAACTATTGTAAGTTTTTGCCCCGGAAAAGAATTTGTCTTCGCCGCGGTGAAGCAAGTTGGATGAAATTTCTCCAAGGCAAGGTCGTTGTGGCGAAGATTTTTCGTCGCCGGGGTGATTAGCCACGGTAAGTTTTCACCCCAGCGAAGTATTTTTCTTCGCCGCGGCAAAACCTGGGTTTCAATTTAGGGTTCTATGAACGAAGAACTTTGCCGCGGCGAAGACAGTTTTCTATAAATACCCACTTTCGTTTTTCATTCTTCACGTGACTTTTCAAATCCATTTGAGAGAAAAATTTTCCAATTTCAATCCTTTGCCTTCCAAGTGTTTTCCCAACCAAAGTTCTCACTCCTTAATCCTCCTAAACACCAAAACAACTCATTTCAACAACAATTTTTACTAAAATTTCACGAAAATTTTAGGTTCAAGAAATTTGGGGCTTTCTAATCTAGGCTAATTCTAGGTAAATTGGTGGCGAATAATCCTTCGTATTGGTAAGATCTCAAGTTCCCTAAACTTTTTTTTCGCACAATTTCGAGTTTTGAATTGTAGATATGAAAAAGTTGATTGTTGGTTGAGTTGCGAATTTTTGGGTGCTTGTGAGTTCGATTTTGTTGAGGAAGGGTTGATTATGCATGTTGTGATATTAAGGAGTGTGGGTTTTGAGTTTTGGAGTGTTTTGTTGAATTTGGAGAGATAGTAGTTTGGGGGTCTAAGTGCAAATTTTTAGAAGTGTTCTCAATTTTCTTTTTCAGGTTTGAATTGGTTGTTATGGGGAACCTAGGCTTGAATTTTTGGGTTGCGTTGTGAGTTGAATTATAGAAAATGGCACCCAAAGTCAAGGTACCATCCAAGGGCAAGGGAGAAGGAAAGAAAGTGGACAACCACTTCGTGAGTAAGGAGGCTCGGAAACGATGTCAAGGGGCTATCCAAAGAAAAGATAAGGGCTTTATTCCTGAATGCGGATTGACCGCGAGTCAGGCTTTGGACTCGAGTCGAGGGAGACAGTAGGAACTGTTTATGAGCGCTCCTGCACAATCGGCTGTAGAGCCGCTAGTAAGGGAGTTTTATGCCAACCTCCCGGATTGTGAGGAGGGCACTGCATTTGTGAGAGGGGTTGATGTGCCGTTTATGGAAGACATGATCAATGAGTTTTATACCATGCCTAGGATTTATCAGGATGAGTACGCAAGGTTTAGGGTGTCACAGTTTCAGGATAGTATCATTCTTTTGGTCATTGCAAAACCGGATGCAACTTGGGCAGTATCGAACAAACAAAAGAAGACCATTAAGGGAACTTATTTGACACTGATGGCTCGACTGTGGCAATATTTTGTTAGTGCGAGGTTGATGCCAGAAACGCACTATAGCACGATAACTTACGAGAAGGCATTATTGCTTTATTCTATTGCCACAGGAAAGAGTATTAACAGGGGACGAATTATCTTTAACAACATTCTTCATGCCGCCAAACTAGGGTGATCAAGTTACTCTTTCCCACATCTCATTACAGCCTTGTGCATTAGAGCTAGAGCCAAGGTGGATGATGATGAGCAACGTATTCATGCTGCCCCCATCCTCGATTCAAATTATTTTCAGAAGCATCTTGAACATCCAGAAGTTGAGCAACCAAGAGCTGGAACAAAACGGCAGAGAACCACACAAGGCCTTGTCATATCCTCTAGCTCCACAGCTACATAGAAGAAGATGATACAGCAGATGATGGGTATGATGAAACGTATGGCAAAACGTCAGGATTGGTTGGCTGATCAGACCCAGATGATGTATGATATGTAGAAGAGTTGCTTTAACAAGCTCAATGTTGACACTTCAGAATTCCAATGGGCTGACTGGGATTCAGGTGACTGGATGGGCTCTGAGTCGGAACAAGAAGAAGAGGAAGAAGATGAAGACGAGGGAGGCAAAGAATGAGCACCGGAACACCTGTTTTGTTTTTCTTTATTTTTATTTGTTTTTAGTTGATTTTGTTTTTCATTTCAAACATTAAACTCGGTTTATATTTTTGTTTTGGGTTGTGGTAGTTGTTTTAGTTATTTCATTTTCTTTTAATTTATAGTTTGTGCAAGGACGAGATTAGGTTGTAATACTTTTATATTAGTCAGTGGATTTTTCTAACATAGTGGACACCACAGTTTCAATTGTTTTGACAGATGTTGGGTGATGAAAAGGTCACAGATCGGGTGTGCACTGTGGAGCGAAACTTCACGAATTAATCAGGGAACTATCTCATACCTTTGTTATTTTTGTTTTTCTATTCCTAATTTATGCGTAATAGGACATTGGGGACAATGCCATCTTTTGTTTGGGGGTAGGAAAATTAGAATTTTTTATTTTGTTTATTTTACTTTGGTTTGATTGTTTTTGCCGATGATGAATTGTATAAATCAATGATGCGAATTGGATTGTTGCAATTTTATTATTGAGAAATGTTAAGCATTGCTTCAAGTTTAGGTTTATTGACTGAATTTTGATTGAGGTTTGTTGAGTGGTTCAACCACCATTTTCACCATTTTGGCATGCTTAGATTCATTTTATGTACTTAGGTAAAGTTTTGATAATGTTGGTGGACTCTAGAACCTAGTAGAGAAGTGCTTGGGGCGAAATTCTAGGATTAGACATTGTTGAGTAGATGATTTAGGCATTCTTTTTGGAATGTTTGAGCCTTTCTAGCCAACCCATGAATGAAATTGTCCATAGTCACCCATTTGAGCCGTATGAATTATTATTGCTTTATTTTTCTTGGCTAACCAAAAATTCTCTGATCCTTATACCCTAAACACTCTAATGTACCCTTAGGAGAATTCGATCCTAATACAAATACAAAGAACAAGAAGAGTTGTACGAATAAACTAAAAGAATAGTTTGGGGGTTGTGAGAAAGGCAATAAAAACAAAACAGGTAGTTCACCTCAATTCAATTGATTTGTTCTTCTTTTCAAAAAAAAAAAAAAAAAGCTTGAACTCGAGTGCCACTGTAGCAGTACTGTACACCCCCGTCTTTTGCCAAGTTTAAGGGTATCTCGGCTAGAAACCAGTAATCGCCTTAAAAACTGCCTAGCAGTACTTGGCGACCTCTGGTTTAACAACACCACGTACACCTTAGATGCACTTCCCCCGCTGCATATATGGTATCAAAAATAAGAAAGACACAAGTTTGAGGGTTGTAAATTAGTGGACATGTTGATTGGGGGTTGAGAAGAAGTGGAGTTCAATTTGATTTGAGTGTTTGCATGAGGAAAACCGAGTTCTCTTACTTTGTTATTCCTATCCTTTTTCGAAGAAAGCCGACAACCATATGCTAGCAAACTTGCAGATCGATCATAAGCCTCCTAGGGGCTTGTGGAGGATGTGTTGGTTCAGTGGACAAGTTTATTTTTTCTTTCGGATTTCTTTGTGTTGGATATGAGGAAGACAAATAGCTTCCTCTTATACCGGGGCTGACCATTTCTGGCGACCGTAAGAGCTTTAAAATCGACGTTCAGAGGAAGTTGATCATGAGGATGCAAGAGAAGCATAGACATTTAATGTCCCTTGAATCATGCAGCTCCCCTAAACAAGAGTCGTGTTTGAAAATCGATATAGTGGACCAGGCAAAGACGGAAACCTTCCAACTGAACATCCTAAGGTGGAAATTAAGATTGCAATTGTCAAACTGAATCATTTCGAGTGAGGAAATAACGGAATGGGGTTGCACAAAATTCCGACATAAGCATAGTCGCGATTGTGTTTTCACAAGGAAACGGATCTCTCAACTCAAAAGGGTGATGGATTCAAGAAATGGAAAGCATCGTAGAGAGTCCGCACCACCAAAGTCAATGACCAAGGGATGGAAATGGGTGGTGAGACGCTCACAAGGCCACTGGTGTTGAAAAGATCATCAACAAAGAAGCTCGAGCACAAAGAATATTCCGTGATGTGATGTACTGGATAATCCGAACTGACGTGAAAATTTGAGAAGTCGAGCTTACCGCTATAACAAGCACTATCTTGGAGGCAACCCCAATTGTTTAATTTTTCTTTCTATTTTCATTTACAGTGTGGTTGAATGTTTTTATTTTCTGTATGCTTTTGAATGCTTTTAATTTGTGTGTTTTTGGTGGTTGAGGTGAAGTTTTCAGCATATGCAAGAAGAAAATGCTCCAGACTTCGCCCGTTGGGAAGAATTATTCTTCTCCGGGAACTAAGCACATTGTTGTAAAAATCCGCAGCGCAGATTTGTTCTTTGTCGAGCGCAGCAACCTAAAATCTGTGGCAGCTAACTGTTTTATCACCCCTGCGAAGCCAAGTGGACAAAAATTCCTCTATAGGCAATTTCCGTCCGCGGCGCTTTAGTCCACTGATATTTTTTCACCCCGGGAAGTATTTTTCCTTTGCCACGGTGAAACTTGGGTTTTCAAATTAGGTTTCCTCTGAACGCAGACTTCCGCCACGGCGAAGCTTATTCTTCCCGCGGCGAAGACTGATTTCTATCAATACCCTTTGGTTTTTCATTTTTCACCAGGGCGACTTTTCATATCCATTTGAGAGAAAATATTTCCATTTCAATCTTTTGCTTCCCAATTGTTTCCCCAACCCAAAGTTTTCAATCCTTAACCTCCTAAAACCAAACAACTCCTTTCACACAAATTTTTTCGAAATTTCAACGAAAATTTCAGTTTAAGAAATTTGGGCTTTCCAATTAGGCTTTATCTAGGTAAATTGGTGGTGAATACTCCTTCGTATTGGTAGCATCTCAATTCCTCTAAACTCATTTTCGCACAATTTCAAGTTTTAATTGTAGATCTGAACAATTGATGTTGGTTGAGTTGCGAATTTTTGGGTGATTGTGTTTCGATTTTTGTGAGGAGTTGATTATGCATTGTATATTGAGAAAGTGTGGGTGTTGAGTTTTGGAGTGTGTTGTTGAATTTGTAGAATCGTAGCTTTTTTGGGGGTCTGATTACGAATTTTTGGAAGTGTTTTCTCAATTTCTTTTTCATGTTTTTAATTGTTCTGTTGAGGGAACTAGGCTTTGATTTTTAAAGGTATGTTGGACACCTTAGAGAGTTCGATTTACAATCAATGCATGTGACTATGATTTTAGTTTAATTCTTTAGGTTTAACCCATAAAGTCCGAATGAAGTCAAAACCCTACCCGTTTGTTTGAATTGATTTTATCTTGTTTTAAATCTTGCTTTCATAGTTTAATTTTATTTTAGTAAAATTTTGTTTTAGTTATAGTTTAAATTGCTCCCTTAAATCCAAAAGAATTCGATTACTTCAACTTGAAAACGGTAGAAAACTTAGTGCTTAGCAACAATTCTCGTGGGAACGATACTCACTTATCACTCTATTACTTGTGCGAGTAGTATACTTGCTACATATTGCATGTTGTAAGAAACACGCATCAAGTTTTTGGGGCCGTTGCCGGGGATTGAGTTTTAAGTTAACATTGAGTTTTTCTATAGTTAGCTAGATTGAAGTTTTAATTTTTGTTTTCAATTTTCAGTTGGTTTGTGATCTTACTTTCTTTCGTTTTGTTTTGTGCAGTATATGCGAAGAGCGAGATGTCAGCTAGTGGTTCTTGTTGATCTTGAGATTGAGAGAACCGCCAGATGACTTAACAAAGAGAGAAGAGAAATAGAGGATATAGTGGTTGAATCAGAAGAAATAGTTGTTGAAATGGCAGAACCAGAAAACAGGACACTAAGGGAATTCTCAATTCTCACGGTTAATGGTAGTGGGTCAAGTATCACTAGGCCTACGGTGCAAGCCAACAACTTTGAGATTAAGCCGGCAATCCTTCAGATGATCCAGTAGTCGGTAAGGTTTAATGGTGATTTGAAGGAAGATCTGAATCAGCATATTGCGAACTTCTTGGAAATTTGTGACACCTTCAAGTCAAACGGAGTGTCAGATGACGCCATTAGGTTGAGGTTATTCCCATTCTCATTGGGGGATAAAGCAAAGGGGTGGTTAATGGCACTACCATCGGGGACTATCACAACTTGGAATGATCTAGCACATAAATTCCTAACCAAGTTCTTCCCTCCAGCAAAATCAACAAAACTGAGAAATGATATCATATCATTTCTACAAGATGAATCCAAGTCATTGTATGAGGCTTGGGAGAGGTACAAGGAATTGATGAGGAAATGTCCACACCATGGGTTACCAGTTTGGCTTCAAGTCCAAACTTTCTACAATGGACTGATGGGTAACGTGCAAACCATGGTGGATGCAGCATCAGGAAGAGCTTTGCAAAATAAGACACCATAGGAGGCTTATGAGTTGCTTGAGGTTTTGGGAAGCAACAACTATCAAAGACCAAATGAGAGAACAATATCAAGAAAATCTACGGGTCTTCATGAAGTTGATGCCTTCACAACCATCTCAGCCTAACTCACGGCACTTCAAAAACAGTTGGGAAGTATGCAGGTAAACTCTATTCAAGCACCTCAACTAACTTGTGATTTTTGTGTAGGAAACCATGTGAGCAGCGAGTGTCAAGTGGGGAACACATTTGCTTCATCATCTTCATCATCGGAGCAAGTGAACTACTTGGCAGGAAATCAGAGGCAACCAAACAACTTGTACTCCAAAACATACAATCCAAGGTGGAGAAATCATTCAAATCTGGCTTGGGGCAATTAGAACCGGCAAAATAATCAATGGAACCAAAGGACATTGCCAAATAACCAACCAGGGGTGAATAATCAACTGGGAGATCCAAGAGTGACAAAGTTGGAGGATATGTTTGGGAAGTTCATGCAAGAGACCACGGGATTCATGAATGAGACGAGGACGAATTTTAGAAATCAAGGGGCGCCCATTCGGAATCTTGAGGTACAGATGGGCCAATTGGCTAAGAAGCTAAATAAGAGACCACATGGATCTCTACCAAGCAACACGGTGACGAACCCATGTGAGCAAGTAAATGCAATTTCATTGAGAAGTGGGACAGTTTTAGAAGAGGTGGAAAAATCAAGGAAAGAGGAAAATTCATCAAAGAAAAATGAAGAATCTGATGAAGAAGTTGATGAAGAAATCATCGTTGAAGAGAAACCACCCCGCACAAGGAAAGATGAATGGAAGCAGAAAAAGGGGAAAAAGAAAAGGAAAGAGAAATTGCCATTCCCCAAGATACCACTAGAGTTGGCGTATCACACACCACTCGTACCTTTTCCTCAAAGACTTAGAAAAGAAAATCAGGATAAGCAGTTTATTAAATTTCTTGATGTTTTTAAGAAACTGCATATTAACATTCCTTTTGCAGATGCATTGCAATAGATGTCGAGTTGCGTGAAATTTCTTAAGGAAATCTTATCAAATAAGAGGAAGTTAGAAGATGAGGAAACGGTGATGCTTACGGAGGAGTGCAACGCTATTCTCCAAAAGAAGCTGCCCCCGAAACTCAAAGAACCAGGGAGTTTTACTATTCCTTGCACTATAGGAGATATCACCTTTGATTGAGTTTTATGTGACCTAGGTGCTAGCATTAACCTTATGCCTTTTTCTGTTTTCAGGAAACTAGGAATTGGTGAAGAAAGCCGACAACCATATGCTAGCAACTTGCAGATCGATCAATAAAGCATCCTAGGGGCATTGTGGAGGATGTGTTGGTTAAGGTGGACAAGTTTATTTTTCCTGCGGATTTCTTTGTGTTGGATATGGATGAAGACAAAGATATTCCTCTTATCTTTGGATGACCATTTCTTGCTACTGTAAGAGTTTTTATTGATGTTCAATAAGGGAAGTTGATCATGAGGATGCAAGATGAAGAAATAACATTTAATGTCCTTGAATCAATGAGAGCTCCACCTAAACAAGAGTCGTGTTTGAAAATCGATATAGTGGACCAGGCAAAGACTGAAACCTTCCAACTGAACAATCCTAAGGTGGAAATTAAGAGTTGCATTGTCAAACTGAATCAGTTCGAGAGTGAGGACCATAACGGAAGGGGTTGCACAAAATTCCGACATAAGCCATAGTCGAGATTGTGTTTTCACAAGGAACGGATCTCTCAACTCAAAAAGGGTGAGGGAAAGTCAAGAAAATGGAAAGCAGTCGGTGAGAAGAGTCGCACCACCAAAGTAATGACCAAGGGATGGAAATGGGTGGTGAAACTCTCAACAAGGCCACTGTGTGGAAAAGATCATCAACAAAAGAAGCTCGAGCACAAAGGAATATTCCGGGATGTGATGTACTTGGATAATCCGAACTGACGTGAAAATTTGAGAAAGTCGAGCTTACCGACTATAAACAAGCACTTCTTGGGAGGCAACCCAAGTGTTTTAATTTTTCTTTCTATTTTCCATTTCAGTGTGTTTGAATGTTTTTTATTTTCTGATGATTTTGAATGCTTTTTAATTTGTGTGTTTTTGGGTGTTTGAGGTGAAGTTTTCAGCTAATGCAAGGAAAGAAAATGCTCCAGACTTCGCCCGGGTGAAGAAGTATTCTTCACCGTGACGAAGCACATTGTGTAAAAAATCCGCAGCGAAGATTGTTCTTTGTCGGGGCGAAGCAACCTAAAAATATGTGGCAGCTACTGTATTTTATCACCCCGGCGAAGCAAGTTGGACAAAATTCCTCTAAGGCAATTTCGCCGCGGCGATTAGCCACTGTAATTTTTCACCCCGGTGAAGTATTTTTCTTTGCCACGGTGAAACTTGGGTTTCAAATTAGGGTTCTATGAACGAAGAACTTCGCCACGGCGAAGCTTATTCTTCGCCGCGGCGAAGACTGATTTCTATAAATACCCACTTTGGTTTTTCATTTTTCACGCGACTTTTCATATCCATTTGAGAGAAAAATTTTCCAATTTCAATCTTTTGCTTCCCAAGTGTTTCCCCAACCAAAGTTTTCACTCCTTAACCCTCCTAAACAAAACAACTCATTTCAACAACAAATTTTTCGAAAATTTCACGAAAATTTCAGGTTTAAGAAATTTGGGGCTTTCCAATCTAGGCTTATTCTAGGTAAATTGGTGGTGAATAATCCTTCGTATTGGTAAGATCTCAAGTTCCCTAAACTCATTTTCGCACAATTTCAAGTTTTAATTTGTAGATCTGAAAAATTGATGATTGGTTGAGTTGCGAATTTTTGGGTGATTGTGAGTTCGATTTTGTTGAGGAAAGGTTGATTATGCATGTTGTGATATTGAGAAGTGTGGGTGTTGAGTTTTGGAGTGTGTTGTTGAATTTGG
Organism: Pistacia vera; assembly: GCF_008641045.1. Classification (NCBI taxonomy): domain Eukaryota; kingdom Viridiplantae; phylum Streptophyta; class Magnoliopsida; order Sapindales; family Anacardiaceae; genus Pistacia; species Pistacia vera. Next base: position 63,673 of record NW_022196345.1, read on the forward strand.
AGAAATCGTAGTTTGGGGGTCTGATTACGAATTTTTGGAAGTGTTCTCAATTTTCTTTTTCAGGTTTGAATTGTTTGTTGAGGGGAACCTAGGCTTGAATTTTTAGGTTGCGTTGTGAGTTGAATAATAAAAAATAGCACCCAAAGTTAAGGTTCCATACAAGAGCAAGGGAAAAGGAAAGAAATGGACAACCGCTTTGTGAATGAAGAGGCCAGAAACAGTATCAAGGGGCTATCCAAAGAAGAGATAAGGGCTTTATTCCTGAACGCAGATTAACCGCGAGTCAAGCTTTGGACTGGAGTCGAGGGAGACAGTGGGAACTGTTTATGAGTGCTCCTGCACAACCGGCTGTAGAGCCGCTGGTAAGGGAGTTTTATGCCAACCTCTTGGATTGTGAGGAAGGTACTGCATTTGTGAGAGGGGTTGATGTGCCGTTTATAGAAGATGTGATCAATGAGTTTTACAACCTGCCTAGGATTGATCCGGATGAGTATGGAAGGTTTAGGGGGACACAGTTTCAGGATAGTATCATTCTCCCAGTCATTGCAAAACCGGATGCAACTTGGTGAGTGTCGAAGAAATAAAAGAAGACCATTAAGGGAACTTATTTGACACCGATGGCTCGACTGTGGCAGTATTTTGTTAGTGCGAGGTTGATGTCAGAAACACACTATAGCATGGTAACTTACGAGAAAGCATTATTGCTTTATTCTATTGCCACAGGAAAGAGTATAAATGTGGGACGAATTATCTTGAACAACATTCATCATGCTGCCAAACTAGGGCGATCAAGTTACTCTTTCCCACATCTCATTATAGCCTTGTGCATTAGAGCTGGAGCCAAGGTGGATGCTAATGAGCAACGTATTCATGTTGCCCCCTTCCTCGATTCAAATTATTTTTAGAAGCATCTTGAACGTGCAGAAGCTGAGCAACCAAGGGCAGGAACAAAACGGCAGAGAACTACACAAGGCTCTGTCACATCCTCTAGCTCCACAACTACACAGAAGGAGATGATACAGCAGATGATGGGTATGATGAAACGTATGGAAAAACGTCAGGAATGGTTGGCTGAGCAGACCCAGATGATGTATGATATGCAGAAGAGTAGCTTTAACAAGCTCAATGTTGAAACTTCAGTATTCCAATGGGCCGACTGGGATTCAGATGAGTGGATGGGCTCAGAGTCGGAAGAGGAAGACGAGGGAGGCGAAGAATGAACACCGGAACACCTGTTTTGTTTTTCTTTATTTTTATTTGTTTTTAGTTGACTTTGTTTTCATTTCAAACATTAAAGTCAGTTTATATTTTTGTTTTGGATTGTTGTAGTTGTTTTCGTTGTTTCATTTTTCTTTTCATTTGTAGTTTGTGCAAGGACGAGATTAGGTTGTAATACTTTCATATTAGTCAGTGGATTTTGCTAACATAGTGGACACCACAGTTTCTATTGTTTTGACAGATGTTGGGTGATGAAAAGGTCACAGATCGGGTGTGCACTATGGAGAAAAACTTCACGGATTAATCAGGGAACTATCTCGTACCTTTGTTATTTTTGTTTTTCTATTCCTAATTTATACGTAATGGGACATTGGGGACAATGTCATCTTTTGTTTGGGGGTAGGAAAATTAGAAAAAATTTTATTTTGTTTATTTTACTTTGATTTGATTGTTTTTGCCGATGATGAATTTTATAATCAATGATGCGAATTGGATTGTTGCGTTTTTATTGTTGAGAAATGTTAAGCATTGCTTCAAGTTTAGGTTTATTGACTGAAATTTTGATTGAGGTTTGTTGAGTGGTTCAACCACCATTTTCATTTTTTTGGCATGCTTAGATTCATTTTATGTTTCTAGGTAAAGTTCTATAATGTTGGTGGACTTTAGAACCTATTAGAGAAGTGCTTAAGGCGATATTCTAGGATTAGACATGGTTGAGGAGATGATTTAGGCATTCTTTTTGGAACGTTTGAGCTTTTCTAGCCAACCCATGAATGAAATTGTCCCTAGTCACCCGTTTGAGAGCCGTATGAATCATTATTGCTTTATTTTTCTTGGCTAACTAAAAATTGTCTGATCCGTATACCCTAAACACTCTATCGGACCCTTAGGAGAATTCGATCCTAATGCAAACACAAAGAACGGGAAAAGTTGTATGAATAAACTAAAAGAATAGTTTGGGGGTTGTGAGAAGGGCAATAAAAACAAAAGAGGTAGTTCACCTCAATTCAATGGATTTGTTTTGATTGTATGATTTTGCTTAAAAAAAAAAAAATATTCTTTTGCCAAGTTTAAGGGTATCTCAGCTGGAAACCAGTAACCGCCTTAAAAATTGTCTAGCAGTACTTGGCGACCTCTGGTTTAACAACGCCACGTACACCTTAGACGCACTTCCCAGCCGCGCATTTATGGTATCAGAAATAAGAAAGATACGAGCTTGAAGGATGTAAATTAGTGGACACGTTGATTGGTGGTTGAGAAGAAGTGGAGTTCGATTTGATTTGAGTGTTTGCATGAGGAAAACCAAGTTCTCTTACTTTGTATTTCCTATCCTTTTTCTTGGAACCCACTTCCCAAGCCTAGCGTTACAAGCTTATAAAGACCTGTTGATTCTTATCTTTGTCTAGTCCTTATTAGTGGAGAGTAGTTCGATATTTGGGCTTATGGAGTCTGCCACCATTTGATAAACTTTGCATTCCTGCATAAAATAATACGGGAAGTCGGAAGGTGGATTGAAGTGGGGATTACCTACTCGGGGGACCAATTGAGAAAGAAAGTCGATGCAACTTATAACTTCTTGGAGTGTTAAACATTTTTCTATTAATAATTTTGCAAAAACTTTTGAGATTGGTATAAATTCCAGGTAGTTGTTTTGTGAGTCGAGTCTTTTGTTTCTCTTATTTAATTTTTGTCATTTGCTGTTTTGTGTCTTTGAACGTTTGTGTTTTTCTTTTATCTTGTTTTGTACCTGATGCTCGGGGACGAGCATGTCCTTAGTTTGGGGGTATTTGATAATCCGAGGATTATGCTAGTTTATTTAAGCTTTTAGGCCGGATTTTAGATACTTCTTAGTCTATTTTTGCCTGAATTGCTACTTAATTCCTTACATTTCGTGTTCACCCTTTGTGGATGAGATTGCCCTAGTCGACATGCCTCAGAAGTTTACCATCCCCAATATGAAATTATACGATGGCACAATCGACCCAGACGATCACATAGACTCGTACAAGCAGCGGATGTTCACCGTCTCAATACCCTGACCGTTGAGGGAAGCTTGCATGGCAAAAGTTTCGGGTCGAGCTATCCGGCCCGGCACTCCAATGGTACACGAATCTCCGAACGGATCCATCAACTCATTCGCCTAACTCACCGACACCTTTATGGAACAGTTCGCCAGCAGCAAGAAACTCGAGAAGCTGGCGGCGAACTTACAGAGTATACCAGAGAAGGGGCGAGCCACTGAGAGAGTATGTCAGCGGTTCAACAAAGAGAAGATCTCCATCCCTGTATGTAATCCTGAAACAGCCGTGGATGCCTTCAGGAGGGTCTCCTCCCGAACGGAGAACTATACAAAGAGCTTACAAAGCTGGGTTGCACCACAATGGAAGACACCCTAGCCCGGCAGTGATCCAGATAAGATGGGGGAGGTTGAGATAAACCGGACGATACTTAGATACAATTCAAGGAGGAATGACAGGAAGCCAGAGCACAGGCCAGCGGAGCACCGCTACCAACCCTCAGTACGTAATTTGAGCAGAGTCAAAAAAACGTACGATCGCCAGCCAACGAGAACGAGAGCAGACAGTCAGATTAAACTGGTACAAAACATCGGAATACAGCTCAATGTCAAACAACCCAGGTCGTCGCTATTATAAAGGGAAGTGATCCACTGTTAAGTGGCAGGCAAGCTCAATGAGGCAGGGAGACAAGACCAAATGGTGTGAGTTCCACGGTGATCAGGGCATAAACATTGCAGACTGCATCGCCTTGTGGCTAGAGGTTCGCAACTTCTAAAGAAGGGACATCTTCGGGATCTGCTAACCGATAAGGAGAAAAACACCATTAGCCATAAAAGTTCAAAAGAACCATCACCACCTCCGCGAGAACTACACCACAAAGGATTTGTTTGCTCATCTCTGGAGGATCAGAGATCAGTGAGGTAAGTTACTCATCAGCCAAGCGATATTGCCGAAGCCAACCACACTATGAAGTCCAGTCCATCCATCCGTCTCACGGTCACACACCCATCAGGTAATTCAATTTGAAGATGACGAGCTAGCACCTTGGCCGCTCCTCATCACGATGCTCTAGTCGTCTCCTTGCAGATCACCAACCCTTAGTGAAAAGAGTATTCGTAGATGGAGTCTCTTCAGCAAACATCCTATTCCTCAAAGCAGTGAAGGCTATGGGACTGGAAGAGTAAAAATCCACAGGCGGCCGACGCTATAGTTAGTTTCAATTCAGAGCAGAAGTATACTATCGGGGAGATCATCCTCCCATCTAGCTAGTGGAATGAACAAACAGACCATTTTTCTGGTAATCAACTACCCTCACCGTACAACGTCATCTTGGGCTGACCTTGGATCCACGACATACGGGCAGTCCTATCTACCTTCCACTAGACGATCAGGTTTCAACCAAGTAGGGGTACGAGAGATCAAGGGCGACCCCAAAACTTCCAGAGATTACTACAAGAATGCCTTCAAAGGCAAGGGTAACTCTTCATAGCAATTATAGTCTCATCCAACCGCACCGATCGAGCCGGATCAAACATCTATGAAAGAGGGGATGAAGTACAGATACATCCAGATAACCCCGAGAAAATGACACACATAGGGTCCTGCCTCATGCCGAGACAAGAGAGAAGTTGATAGAATTCACAAACAGAAATAAGACTGTTTGCCTAGTCCCACACTGACATGACCGGAGTCAGTCCGGAAGCAATGGTCCAAGCTCAAGGTAGACCCAGATCACCCACCAATGAAACAGAAGAAAAGGAAATTCGCACCAGAGCGTAACCAAATTGTCAAAGAAGAGGTCGAGAAGCTCCTGAGCAATGGTATGATCAAAGAGGTCCACTACCCCGATGGTTGGCGAATGTTGTGGTCGTAAAGAAAAGATGGGAAATGGAAAGTGTGCATCGACTTCACGGACTTAAACAAAGCCTGCCCCAGGATTCTTTCCCGCTCCCACATATCGACATGATGGTCGAGCGACCGCAGGTCACGGCTCCTTAGTTTCAGGACGCTTTCTCAAGGTACAACCAGATCTTGATGCACGGACGACCAAGAGAAGATAACCTTCATCACGGAAAGGGGAACCTATTGCTATAAGGTGATGCCATTCGACCTGAAGAACGTCGGGGCCACCTACCAGCGGTTGGTCAAAAGATGTTCGCCGAGTACCTCAAGACATCATGGAGGTATACATCGACAACATGCTTGTCAAGTCACGGTGGCCAACAGGACCTCGAACACCTCAGCCAGGCATTCGCCATCCTTAAGAGTAAAAACATGAAGCTAAATCCAGCCAAGTGCTCATCGGGGTCTCATCAGGTAAGTTCTTGGGCTACATGGTGACTCAGCGAGGGATAGAAGCAACCCCGACCAAATCAGAGCAATCCTTAGATACCATCTCCAACTTGCCTAAAGATGTCTAGCGCCTTGCAGGACAGGTAGCCGCCTTGAGCCGCTTCATTTCCAGGTCAACCGACAGGTGCCATTTTCTTCCATCTCTCAAGAAGTCCAAGAAGTTCGAGTGTCCCGCCTGCTGCGAAGAAGCCTTGCAACAGCTGAAAAGGTACCTGACCTCCCCTTCGTTCCTCTCCAAACCTATGGATAGGGAGAAGCTTACTTTACCTAGCAGTCTCAGGACAGCCATCTAGCCGTTCTAATCCAGGAAGAAGAAACGAAGCAGTTGCCGGTTTATTAGTAAGCAAGTCACTCTTGACACGGAAACACGGTACAGTCAGCTGGGAAAATTAGCCCTCCCCTCATCCATGCATCCAGAAAGCTCAGGCCATGCTTTCAGTGCCACTCAATAGTTGTATCACCCCTTCCCACTTAAGAAGATACTGCAAACCCAAGCTATCAGGCCGACTTTTTTAGGGACAATAGAGCTCAGTGAGTTCGACATATCATACCAGCCTTGCACCGCTGTCAAGTCCCAGGCCTTAGCTGACTTCATTGCTGATTTCACCGAATACCACCACCAAGTAGAAAGTGAATTGTTATGCATGAACGGTGGATCACCCTCCAAGTGGACTCTCTTAGTGGATGGCTCGAGTAACGTAAATGGAAGCGGACTTGGAGTGGTACTGGTTGTGCCAAAAGGAGACATCATCCAGTAGGCAATACGGTGTGGGTTTAAGTGCAAGAACAACGAAGCCAAATATGAAGCCTCATAGCTGGACTTTCCTTAGCCAAAGAAATTGGAGCAAAGAAATAGAGATGAAGTCTGATTCCCAGTCGTGGTCAATCATTGCAAGGCAGTATCAAGCACGCGACTCGAAGATGACATCTACTTGAGCATGGTCAAGGAGCTACAGGCCCTATCGATGAGTTCTCCATCGTCCAAATCCCAGAGCGGAGAACTCCCACGCTGATGCCCTTGCCAATCTCGGCTCAGCCCTCAAATGCTCTTCCTAGTCTTCATCTCTCTATTATTCATGCACTAGCCCGCTAACTGGAAGGGACAACAACCAAACAAGCCGCCGAGGAAGCATGGGTGTTGAACTAGCCGACTGCTGGATGACTCCGATAGTGAGATACTTGCAACACGACGAACTCCTAGCTGATAAGAACGAGGCACGATGACTAAAAGCAAGAGTCGCCAGATTACCATACATAAGGGCCAACTCCTTAGAAAATCATTCTGGGCCCCTATCAAGTGCACAAGCCCAGAGGAGGCCAAACGTGTCCTTGCCGAGCTACATGAAGGCGAATGTGGAAACCATGCTGGGGGACGTAGCCTTGCACACCAGGTGATCACTGCTGGATATTACTGCTGACCATACGCACGATTCAGTGCCTATGTGAAGAAGTGTGACAGTTGTCAAAGGTTTGCTGTCTCACACCTCCTACCAAAGCGACTCCATTCATCCCACACCCGGCCCTTTATGAAGTGGGGAATGGACATCGTGGGAAAACTACGACTGCACCCGACAGCGGAGTCTATATTAGCTGTGTGAATCCGGGGATTATTACGGACGTTTCTAGAATGGCCACCATATGTGCTCATAGGGTTCTCACTATCAAGATTTGAAACACTTGATACCCTCGTCACGGCTCTACCATTCTAAGGACATATATCAATACATATTGCAATAATAATGGTTTACGCGATATAGAACAAAAAGCCTTTTATTGATTAATAAACATTATTACAAAGAGTCAATTCTACAATAATTGATTGGCTCTAGGGCATCTACTCTAACAGATACCAAGCAATCTTAATGGGAAGGTTGAGGGTTGATATTGAGTACGTAGATGATGTAACAGACACATTGAATCTACGTCACCACTACAAAAGATAATTGTACTGTTAGAGACCTTCATCAATAATATATATATATAGAACTGAAATAATATTTTGCAATTAAGATTTAATGGTATATATTCGTGACAAATTAATATCAAAACATTCAAACTAGAGAAATATTCAACATATATCATTATTATTATTTTTTATTATTATTATTATTTCTTTTTTTTTTTTTGAACCGATGCAGTTTTTCAAATTTTATGTTCTTAGAAAATATCAAGTCTAATTGGAACTCTCAGTACACGCTTTGAAATTTGGGCTATTGTCACTTGTTTGTTATAAGTGTTTTTAGTTAAATATGTAATTATTCTGAAGCAGCAAGCCATATGATAAAGAAAAAGAAGCTGTGTTTTTGTCAATCTTCAAGATTTCTTCTCTAGAGGATGATGTATGGATTAGAATCTACTTTTAATTAGGTTATTGTTAGGGCCAAAAATCGTCCTTGGCCCAAATATAAAAACGAGCTTGACAGTGAAGGAGAAGCCAAGCCCAATCCCGATGCGACCCAATCTGGATTAGGCTCATTTGATACAAGATACCGCCGGTCCAAACCACCTAGGCACGAGCCTCCTAATCCCAGTCCATTCTCCAGGACCATGGGTGATTCCGGAGCCCACGGCCCCCTTAGAATGTTTTCCTATTCCTGAACGATCTCCTATTCGAGGTCACCTTCCTTTTTAGAACACTTTCCTACTCAAAGTTACTTTCCCAATCAAGATCACCTTCCTATCCGGACGCTGGTAAGGCAGCTTACCACGACCTTAATTCTTCTAGGGTTTACATCAGAGTCACACTAGGACTCCTAATCCCACCAGGATTGGGAGACCAGACAGTCGCTATATAAACAGAGGCCAGCCCTCTCACAAAGGACACATTATATTACACCTTCACACCTGAAGCTCCTACTTGAGAGCTTCACATCACTGCCGTAGTCACAGTCTCCGACCAGACTTTCGGTAACCTCTCTACTCCTTAGCCCTCACTATACTAGTCTCTTTCAGCCTTGCTGACTTGAGCGTCGGAGTGCCTACGGCAAACACCACCCCGGTGTTTCCCCTTCGTTTCTCGCGTTTGTTTCTCTACGTGTGCAGGTGTAGCGGATCGCTAGTGGCCTCAATCTCACAGGATCAGACCCCCTTTTCATACAGATAGATTTTTACGTCTACAGTTTGGCGCCCACCATGGGGCCTCTAGCAATCATTCGGCTCGACGAACCTTGCTACGTAGAGGAACTTTCCATGGCTGACAACTCCGACAATGTTAATCCCAGCCTCGAGGCCAAACTGGAGGCTCTGACCGCTCTCATGCAACAGAACTCAGATAAGGTAGCCACACTGGAAGCCGAGAACAATGCAATCCGGACCGAAAACGCATCCATCAGGGTAGAAAACCAGTCTCTTAAGGAAAAGGTGAGTCAATTCTATGATCTAGAGTTCCTGCCTGGCCATGCACCCCTCAATCGGTTCCGCGCCCCTGTTCCATCCATGCAGCCTCTCCATACACTAGAGCACCAACCCTCGGTCTCCGGCAAAAGGCCGCGTCCGTTAAACTCATCAGCGGTCGAAGATTTTGTCCTAACACATGGAGGTAAAGATACGCCAACAGAACACCATTTAGCCAACCCATCCCAGCCTCAAGATCAAGACATCCCAATGACAAAAAGCCCGAACCCGCAAGACCAACCCATTCTTACCGTCCCACCTTACCTCCAGTCAACCTTGCTAACACAAACCCCATTCGGCTCGGCTCGGCTCATCCCCACGGGTTGAACAGCCAAACCCAACAAACCACAACACTCGAGCCCATCCATCTTGACGGACCGAGTGACTACCAAACGACTCCACTGACGATTCATGTAGGGCGAAACACCATAACTATTACCATGGGAGTCATCCAACCAGAAGGAATGAACGAAGATCCAGGCTACTAAGGTGTGCACAAAGCAATAAATCACCAAATCACACCGCGCGGGACGGTCCAACGGAATGAGCCAAAGACAATTGCAAAGGCCGACACGGTCAACTGGGCTGACCTAGTGGCGTCCCCTTCTCCTATGGAACAGGTACTAGCCAAGAGATTGGCCGATGTGGAAGTAGTGATGAGACGCATCCCAGGAATACCGGTCCCAACCAAGAAGAGCAGGCTCTACTGTTACACGGATTCACCCTTTGTGGATGAGATTGCCCTAGTCGACATGCCTCAGAAGTTTACCATCCCCAATATGAAATTATACGATGGCACAATCGACCCAGACGATCACATAGACTCGTACAAGCAGCGGATGTTCACCGTCTCAATACCCTGACCGTTGAGGGAAGCTTGCATGTGCAAAAGTTTCGGTTCGAGCTTATCCGGCCCGGCACTCCAATGGTACACGAATCTCCCGAACGGATCCATCAACTCATTCGCCTAACTCACCGACACCTTTATGGAACAGTTCGCCAGCAGCAAGAAACTCGAGAAGCTGTCGGCCGAACTATACAGAGTATACCAGAGAAGGGGCGAGCCACTGAGAGAGTATGTCAGCAGGTTCAACAAAGAGAAGATCTCCATCCCTGTATGTAATCCTGAAACAGCCGTGGATGCCTTCAGGAAGGGTCTCCTCCCGAACGGAGAACTATACAAAGAGCTTACAAAGCTGGGTTGCACCACAATGGAAGACACCCTAGCCCGGGCAGTGATCCAGATAAGATGGGGGGAGGTTGAGATAAACCGGACGATTCACTCTAGATACAATTCAAGGAGGAATGACAGGAAGCCAGAGCACAGGCCAGCGGAGCACCGCTACCAACCCTCAGTACGTAATTTGAGCAGAGTCAAAAAACCGTACGATCGCCAGCCAACGAGAACCGAGAGCAGACAGTTCAGATTAAACTGGTACAAAACATCGGAATACAGCCTCAATGTCAAACCAACCCAGGTCGTCGCTATTATAAAGGGAATGTGATCCACTGTTAAGTGGCCAGGCAAGCTCAATCCCGAGGCCAGGAGAGACAAGACCAAATGGTGTGAGTTCCACGGTGATCATGGGCATAACATTGCAGACTGCATCGCCTTGTGGCTAGAGGTCGCTACACTTCTAAAGAAGGGACATCTTCGGGATCTGCTAACCGATAAGGAGAAAAACACCATTAGCCATAAAAGTTCAAAAGAACCATCACCACCTCCGCGAGAACCTACACCAAAAGGATTTTGTTCGCTCATCTCTGGAGGATCAGAGATCAGTGAGGTAAGTTACTCATCAGCCAAGCGATATGCCGAAGCCAACCACCACTATGAAGTCCAGTCCATCCATCCGGTCTCACGGTCACACACCCATCAGGTAATTCAATTTGAAGATGACGAGCTAGTCACCTTGGCCGCTCCTCATCACGATGCTCTAGTCGTCTCCTTGCAGATCACCAACATCTTAGTGAAAAGAGTATTCGTAGATGGAGTCTCTTCAGCAAACATCCTATTCCTCAAAGCAGTGAAGGCTATGGGACTGGAAGAGGTAAACATCCACAGGCGGCCGACGCTACTAGTTAGTTTCAATTCAGAGCAGAAGTATACTATCGGGGAGATCATCCTCCCTATCTACGCTAGTGGAATGAACAAACAGACCATTTTTCTGGTAATCAACTACCCCTCACCGTACAACGTCATCTTGGGCTGACCTTGGATCCACGACATACGGGCAGTCCTATCTACCTTCCACTAGACGATCAGGTTTCCAACCAAGTAGGGGGTACGAGAGATCAAGGGCGACCCCAAAACTTCCAGAGATTACTACAAGAATGCCTTCAAAGGCAAGGGTAACTCTTCATAGCAATTATAGTCTCATCCAACCGCACCGATCGAGCCGGATCAACCATCTATGAAAGAGTTGGATGAAGTACAGATACATCCAGATAACCCCGAGAAAATGACACACATAGGGTCCTGCCTCATGCCCGAGACAAGAGAGAAGTTGATAGAATTCCACAAACAGAACTAAGACTGTTTCGCCTAGTCCCACACTGACATGACCGGAGTCAGTCCGGAAGCAATGGTCCACTAGCTCAAGGTAGACCCAGATCACCCACCAATGAAACAGAAGAAAAGGAAATTCGCACCAGAGCGTAACCAAATTGTCAACGAAGAGGTCGAGAAGCTCCTGAGCAATGGTATGATCAAAGAGGTCCACTACCCCGAATGGTTGGCGAATGTTGTGGTCGTAAAGAAAAAGAATGGGAAATGGAAAGTGTGCATCGACTTCACGGACTTAAACAAAGCCTGCCCCAAGGATTCTTTCCCGCTCCCACATATCGACATGATGGTCGATGCGACCGCAGGTCACGAGCTCCTTAGTTTCATGGACGCTTTCTCAAGGTACAACCAGATCTTGATGCACCCGGACGACCAAGAGAAGATAACCTTCATCACGGAAAGGGGAACCTATTGCTATAAGGTGATGCCATTCGACCTGAAGAACGTCGGGGCCACCTACCAGCGGTTGGTCAACAAGATGTTCGCCGAGTACCTCAAAGACATCATGGAGGTATACATCGACAACATGCTTGTCAAGTCACTGGTGGCCAAACAGCACCTCGACCACCTCAGCCAGGCATTCGCCATCCTTAAGAAGTACAACATGAAGCTAAATCCAGCCAAGTGCTCATTCGGGGTCTCATCAGGTAAGTTCTTGGGCTACATGGTGACTCAGCGAGGGATAGAAGCCAACCCCGACCAAATCAGAGCAATCCTTAGTATACCATCTCCAACTTGCCTCAAAGATGTCTAGCGCCTTGCAGGACAGGTAGCCGCCTTGAGCCGCTTCATTTCCAGGTCAACCGACAGGTGCCATCTCTTCTTCCATGCTCTCAAGAAGTCCAAGAAGTTCGAGTGTCCCGCCTGCTGCGAAGAAGCCTTGCAACAGCTGAAAAGGTACCTGACCTCCCCTTCGTTCCTCTCCAAACCTATGGATAGGGAGAAGCTCTACTCTTACCTAGCAGTCTCAGAGACAGCCATCTTAGCAGTACTAATCCAGGAAGAAGAAACGAAGCAGTTGCCGGTTTATTATGTAAGCAAGTCACTCCTTGACACGGAAACACGGTACAGTCAGCTGGAAAAATTAGCCCTCCCCCTCATCCATGCATCCAGAAAGCTCAGGCCATGCTTTCAGTGCCACTCAATAGTTGTACTCACCTCCTTCCCACTTAAGAAGATACTGCATAAACCAAAGCTATCAGGCCGACTTTTTTAGTGGACAATAGAGCTCAGTGAGTTCGACATATCATACCAGCCTTGCACCGCTGTCAAGTCCCAGGCCTTAGCTGACTTCATTGCTGATTTCACCCCGAATACCACCACCCAAGTAGAAAGTGAATTGTTATGCATGAACGGTGGATCACCCTCCAAGTGGACTCTCTTAGTGGATGGCTCGAGTAACGTAAATGGAAGCGGACTTGGAGTGGTACTGGTTGTGCCAAAAGGAGACATCATCCAGTAGGCAATACGGTGTGGGTTTAAGTGCACGAACAACGAAGCCAAATATGAAGCCCTCATAGCTGGACTTTCCTTAGCCAAAGAAATTGGAGCAAAGAAACTAGAGATGAAGTCTGATTCCCAGCTCGTGGTCAATCAATTGCAAGGCATGTATCAAGCACGCGACTCGAAGATGACATCCTACTTGAGCATGGTCAAGGAGCTACAGGCCCTATTCGATGAGTTCTCCATCGTCCAAATCCCCAGAGCGGAGAACTCCCACGCTGATGCCCTTGCCAATCTCGGCTCAGCCCTCAAATGCTCTTCCTAGTCATCCATCTCTCTATTATTCATGCACTAGCCCGCTAACTGGAAGGGACAACAACCAAACAAGCCGCCCGAGGAAGCCATGGGTGTTGAACTAGCCGACTGCTGGATGACTCCGATAGTGAGATACTTGCAACACGACGAACTCCTAGCTGATAAGAACGAGGCACGATGACTAAAAGCAAGAGTCGCCAGATTCACCATACATAAGGGCCAACTCCTTAGAAAATCATTCTCGGGCCCCTACCTCAAGTGCACAAGCCCAGAGGAGGCCCAACGTGTCCTTGCCGAGCTACATGAAGGCGAATGTGGAAACCATGCTGGGGGACGTAGCCTTGCACACCAGGTGATCACTGCTGGATATTACTAGCTGACCATACGCACCGATTCAGCTGCCTATGTGAAGAAGTGTGACAGTTGTCAAAGGTTTGCTCATGTCTCACACCTCCTACCAAAGCGACTCCATTCCATCCTCACACCCTGGCCCTTTATGAAGTGGGGAATGGACATCGTGGGAAAACTACCGACTGCACCCGGACAGCGAGTCTTCATATTAGCTGTGTGATAATCCGGGGATTATGCTAGTTTATTTAAGCTTTTAGGCCGGATTTTAGATACTTCTTAGTCTATTTTTGCCTGAATTGCTACTTAATTCCTTACATTTCGTGTTTTAGGTTAAAATGGAAATTTTGAGCGAATAAAGGCAGATTTGGAGTTTTTGGACTCAGAAGCAAGCGGAAGGCAATTCTGGAATTTCAGAATTCTTCATAAAGCTTCGCCGCGGTGAAATGGATCAGACACGCACAAGATTCAGCTCCTTTGTCGTCGCGGCGAGATTCCTTCTTCGCCGCGGCGAAGTCTGCATTCTCCAGTTTTTGTAAAACGCACAATTTCATTTTTAGGCTGAGTTTTAAGAGTTTGGGCGAGGTATAAAAGAAATACTTAGTCTTTTTGTTTAGGGCGTTCGTGAAGGGAGAGAGAACAGATTTACAGTTTCTTAGATTCATTTTTGAGTGATTTTGGATTAAACAAAGTGTGAAGATTCGAGGTGAAACCGGTGGATTCATCAATTGGGGAGATTCTTTACCTTTTCTCTTGTTTCCATGATGTTGAACTTGGAGTTTTCCGTTCTTTTAATTGTTTTATTGATTTAGCCATGAACTAACCTTTTTAGGGTTAGGGTTTGGGTTTTGATGTAGTTCGGATTCTAATGGGTTAGAAAGTTGATGATTATTAATTTAATATGATTTTGCTTTAATTGTGTGATTATTCTGTATTTATTGTTTTTATGTGATGAACATGATGAGATTGAGAGATAATTCATCTTAAGCTTCTTGGGTAATCACCATTGTATTATTGAATGCTAGAGATAGATTCAAGAACCAATGAAATCAATATAGGATTCTTGTGCTTAATGATCTTAGATTTATTAACTTATTTGTTGGGTGCGGAAAGTTAATAGGGAAGAGTAGGAAAACATAGCCTGAGAAGGTATGTTGGACACCTTAGAGAGTTCGATTTACAATCAATGCATGTGACTATGATTTTAGTTTAATTCTTTAGGTTTAACCCATAGAGTCCGAATGAAGTCAAAATCCTACCCGTTTGTTTGAATTGATTTTATCCCGTTTTGAATCTTGCTTTCATAGTTTAATTTTATTTTAGTAAAATTTTGTTTTAGTTATAGTTTAAATTGCTCACTTAAATCCAAAAGAATTCGATTACTTCAACTTGAAAACGGTAGAAAACTTAGTGCTTAGCAACAATTCTCGTGGGAACGATACTCACTCATCACTCTATTATTTGTGCGACTAGTATACTTGCTACATATTGCATGTTGTAGGAAACACGCATCACTGTGACAGACTACTTTACCAAGTGGATTGAAGCCGAAGCCTTCGTAGAAGTTAGAGACCGAGAGGTAAAATCCTTAATCTGGAAGAATGTCATCTGCAGGTTCGGGATACCGAAGGAGATCGTCACCGACAATGGATCTCAGTTCATCAGTTCAGGCTTCAGGGATTTCTGTGACATGTGGGGAATAAAATTGAGCTTCTCAACCCCCTGTAACCCCCAGTCTAACGGCCCGGCCGAATCGTCAAACAAGACCATCATTTAGACACTAAAGAAGCGGTTATAGAAAGCTAAGGGTGCATAGGCAGATGAGCTACCCAGAGTCCTCTGGTCATACCGAACCACGGCTCGCTCGTCAACGGGTGAGACCCCCTTCTCTCTCACATACGGTTCTGAAGTAGTCATCTTAGCCGAAGTATCAGTCCCGTCCACCAAGCTCCAATGGACAGACGAGGAATCAAACGACCAGAACCTGGACACCATCGATGAGCTATGCAAACGGGCGAGCATCCATAATGCAGTCTATCAACAACAGGCAGCCTGACATTACAACCGCAACGTGAGGATCCGGACTTTCAAGATGGGCGACTGGGTCCTCCGTAGGGTCTTCCAAAACACCAAGGAGATCAACTCTGGCAAACTCGGCCCCACCTGGGAAGGCCCCTACAAGATAACCAAAGAAGTAGGGAAGGGTGCCTACAAACTCTAGACCCCCGAGGGCAAAGACATCAGTAACAGTTGGAATGTCGTTCACCTCAAACACTACTACTTCTAGGTGAACTTATCTTTTTTCTGTTTTCCTTGTTTATTTTAAAAGGGATGAGTGGGCCTATCCGCCTTTTTTTTAGACAGTCGGCCTCATGGCCAAATATTAATGAAGTATTATTCAGAAATTTTTCATCTCCAAATCGACTCCGGCCGATCAATTATTGGAAACACCTTCAGATCGGCCATCCCGATCCACGAAATCGCACCTTCGAATCGACCCTACTCGATCCACGATTACACCTTCAAATCGGCCCTGCCCGATTCACAATTTCGCACCGTCAGATCGGCCCTGTCCGATCCATGATCTCGCACCGTCAGATCGGCCCTGTCCGATCCACGATCTCGCACCATCGAATCAGCCCTGCTCGATTTGCCAATAACACATTTGAATCGATCCCGCTCGATTCACGAAAACACCTTCAAATCAACCCCGCTCGATTCACCAAAACACCTTCGAATCAACCCCGCTCGGTTCACGAAAACACCTTAAAATCGACCCTACTCGGTTCACGGAATCATCTTCGGTCGGCCTTGCCTGATCCATGTAGTGACGCCATTAAATCGGCTCAGCCCGATCTACGATTCGCACCTTCGAGTCGGACCTGTCCAACCCAAGAATTCACACCTTCGGATTTCATACTACATTCAATCCAGAAGACTACGTACTCGATCGGCCAGACCGAGTGAATGGTTCTTACAACTTCAATAAGCAAAGCACCAACCTAGCCCAACATAAGGCCTATATGCCTTAGCCACTGGGCCACACTAAAGTAACAAACATAACATAGTGCATCTACAAATAAAGAGGGAATAAACAGCTCACTCATCCATGAAGAAAGCATCAAAAGTTAAAACAACCAAGTATAATACATCCAGCCTCACACGGCTCGGTTCAGAGTATAAAAAAGGCCTCAAACGGCCTAGTCCAGAGTATAAAAAGGCACACGTGCCAAGGAAGAGGGCATCACAGGCCCCAAAATACATAAACAAAAAGAAAACTAAGCCAAGTGTCCTCAGCTCGAGTTGTCTCCTCCATCTCTGACTCGATCATCATGTCCGCACCACCAACACTCGTCCTAGCAGCCCGGTCGTTTGCATCCCTAGCATCCAACGGCCCCGACTAACTAGCAAGGTCTGGCATCTACTCCTCATCCTGCCCCCCCGGATGATCGTCACCCTCTTCTAGCGACTCCTGCATGAGCTGGATGTCTTCATCCGGATCCTAGTGAGAGGTCTTCCCTTCCTTGAACTCAAGCATGAGTTCACCCCGGGCCTTGATGATAGCGTCATCAGCGATGGAATACACTGCTCCCTAAGAGATTAGATCTCTGTGGTCTTCTCGGCCAACTCACGCCTCAACTTCTCCAACTCACGCTCGCTATCCCTCAAACACTGCTGAAACTCTTGCTCGGCCTTCCGGACTGCTGCCTCTCTCTGGTGCAAGCTAGTGTTCGCCTTGGACACATCTTGTATCCTCTTCTCCTACGCCACCATAGACTTGCTCAGATGAAGACTGGTTGTAAGTGCCTGCACAACAAAGTATTGTCATCAATACGAAATCAAGGAGCTAAATAAAACAAAAACTCCAGCCAAACCTGCAAAGCGCGGGAGACTCCCCAGTCAGCCGCAGCAACTGCGCCCATCTGGTTCAGACACAACTCGTCCGTCAGGAATAAGAACGAGTCGGCCAGCTTGCTCATGGAAGTCGTGTCAGAGTAGGTCGACGTGGTAGTCGAAATCTTGAAAGTAATCATCTCGGTCTCCTCATCCATGACCGTAGTCTGGGATGCTCCAGCCCCGGCTGCGGGCTGTTAACTCGGCGGCGTCGCCAACACGTCCTCCACTCTCCTATCCTCCTTGGCCGAGGACTCCCTCCTTCTCTTCTCCCGACGCTGGGCAATGGACTCACTCATGCTAGGGACGGTCAACTTCTTCATTAGAGTCTCTGCAAGCGCAAACTCTCCAACAGTTAGTGGGTTCAGCCTTGACTCACCAAAAATGATATGATTGAAGTACTGAACCAGAAGCACGTCACAGGTCTGCTTTAACGAAGGAAAGGGAATACCTCACTAAATCGCCTCTACTCCGGCCCAAAGATGGCTGGTCCTGAGGTTAGACTCTGCCAACACTACCCGCCAATCCCTCTGATCCTTCAGAATAGCTAGAACCATCTGGGTCGCTACGTCCAAGCCGTCTCCGCTCTGCCCGGCCGGATTGTACTCAAGCTCTGCAAGCAAAAAACAGAATCAAGATTTAGTAATCAAAGCACAAAGAAAACAACAAGTTCTCAGCAGTAGCTCGCCAGCTACTTGGGATGTCTCTTTGTCCTCTCTCTCAGAAGACAGCCTGTCCCCTCACAAAAAAGCATCGGTTCTTCTAGTTCTTGTCACTGGACCGCAGATCGGTCACCAGGTGAGACCGATCATGCCTCAAGTTAATCAGATGGCGACCATTCTCTTTATCATTCTCATCCAGAAAGTATGAGAACAACAACTCATGCAGCCCGAACATCACCTGGTTCCGAGTACAGAGGTCCTCAAGAGCCATAAGTAACCTTCAACCATTCGGCATGAGCTGAGAAGGAGCAATCATGAAGTGGTTCAACATCTCCCAGATAAAGCGAGGAATAGGCAACCTCAACCCATTGTGAAACCACTTCTCATAGACGCTAACCCAACCTGGTGCCTCCTGGTCAACCCGTTCGTATGACCGTGGCATCCGAATATCAACCAAACTCGGAATATGGTACAAAGTTTGGATGCGCCACACATCGTTTTCCTTGAGCGCGGGCAGATAATCCCTAGTCAAGATCCTGCTGCCCTATTGACTCGGCTCTTCCTTAGAACTGCTATTGGAAGAAGACGAACTACCAGCTCCTTCGAAATCTTCCCTACTTCTCCCATGCCTGCCCGAACCACTCGAGCCAGGAGTACTCGTACCTGGGGCAGTTACAGTAACTCCAGTCGGTACCCCAATCAGAACACCCCCTTCAGGCATCATCACTATGGTCGGGGCACGCTCATACTCATCCCCTAGGTCTGCCACAATCCCATTCGAACTAGCTGATTCGGAATCTGACATGTTGTCTTGATCGCCCAACCCGACCGACCGACTCAAGCCTTGCTCCTGACTCCCAAAAAATTCTAAGTGTCAAGCGACCACTTGGCCTGAGCCACCGACCGAACAAGCCCACAAACACAATTATCACTCGCCCCTCAGTACCGGTCGACCTACCCGAAAACAAGTTCACTCCTAAACCCTGGTCGACCCTCCCTGTCGACCGACCCGGTCCTAGATTCAAGTCTTCCTTCGCTCGCCCCAACTGACCGACTCGCCTTCAAATTCAACACTAAGCCTATTCCCCCTTACTCACTGATTCATCAACTCAAAATCACCCACTCGGTTTGGACGACCGACCACCTATTCACTCCACTCCGCATGCCCTCTCACCACTCGGTCGGATGGACTAGATGACCTATCTCCCTCACAACTCCCCAGGCTATCACCCTATTCGGTCAGCCAGACCGACCAAACCAAATTGTACCTAACTTGACGTCGTCTTCCCTTTTTCCAAAAAACACCAGAAAACCAGAGAAAAACACCGGAAACCATAAATCCAAGCCTATTCTAGAAAATCAAAACACTAACACTTCTAAACGCCTCAAAAAACAAATGAAATTACACAAATTCCACCCTATTCTCCAAAAACTCAGCAAAACTACCACAAACAAAAACGAAAGAAACGAACAGACAACGCAAAAAGAGGTTTACCGTGAAGAAAAATCGAAGCCTACCGAGAAGAACTGCCACCGCTGAAGAAAAACCAGAACGAAAGCGAAAGAAAAAGAAAAGCAAAATTTTGCAGGAAAAAACGATGAAAAATGCGAATGGGAGACGAATAGTCCACCCATTCGTTTTTAAAAGGAAAGTTTGATAGACCGAGACATGTGGCGGCCTACGATTGGACAGGAGTCAGTGCGTCTTTTTGTTTTCCCACCTCAAAAACTAGAAGCGAATCGCCACCGTACACGTGGCAGGGATCCAGGAAACCTTGGAAACTACAACGGAAGCCACCCTCCATCGTCCTGCCTTCCTAACCGAGCCAGCACGCGACTGCCAGAATGGACCCAATAGGCCCCATGATTCACAAGCTAGGGCGAGCCTCTCGACTGGTTAACCAGCTTGGAACGGCCCGACCCGAGCTCTCTGTAGGTAAAAAAGGTGGAGGCCTCGCCCATTCATCCTTCCAGAGCGGATGAACGAATAGCCAATGGTGAAGACTTGCACATCTCTATTCAATCGCCCGAGCACCCCGACTGAGCGAACAAATTCAGTTTAATGTTCTTATTCGTTCGGCCTAGCCTGCCAAGCGAACACCGCGGCAACAGACACCTCATCTCTTAGTCGACAGGACATACTGAACAAGCTCGTGAGCCCCCAAAGCCTCGTTGTCTATCCCTTCGCCCTTCACACTGACCGGGCACACCACTCAAAGGACGTTATACTCCGGATCGGTACTAGATACCGAATGACCCCAACCAAGGATAACCTGCAATGATTGGATCAGCCACACCAACAACTGGTCATCGGGGAAGGAAGACTGAGCGCCTTTCGATCGCTTCCTACTCTCTGACTTCAGAAACTCTTAACTCAGAGAGTGGGGGGCAAACTGTTAGGGCCAAAAATCGTCCTTGGCCCAAATAGAAAAACGAGCCTGACAGTGAAGGAGAAGCCAAGCCCAATCCCGATGCGACCCAATCCGGATTAGGCCTATTTGATACAAGATACCGTCGGCCCAAACCACCTAGGTACGAGCCTCCTAATCACAGTTCATTCTCTAGGACCATGGGCGAGTCCGGAGCCCACGACCCCCTTAAAATGTTTTCCTATTCCTGAACGATCTCCTATTCGAGGTCACCTTCCTGTTCAGAACACTTTCCTACTCGAAGTTACTTTCCCAATCAAGATCACCTTCCTATCTGGACGCTGGTAAGACAGCTTACCACGACCTTAATTCTTCTAGGGTTTGCATCAGAGTCACACTAGGACTCCTAATCCCACCAGGATTGGGAGACCAGACAATCGCTATATAAACAAAGGTCAGCCCTCTACAAAGGACATATTACATTACACCGTCACACCCGAAGCTCCTACTTGAGAGCTTCACATCACTGCCATAGTCACAGTCTCCGACCAGACTTCCGGTAACCTCTCTACTCCCTAGCCCTCACTATACTAGCCTCTTTCAGCCTTACTGACTTGAGCGTCGGAGTGCCTACGGAAAACACCACCCCGGTGTTTCCCGTTCGCTTCACGCGTTTGTTTCTCTACGTGTGCAGGTGCAGCGGATCGCTAGTGGCCTCAACCTCATGGGATCAGACCCCCCTTCCGTACAGATAGATTTTTATGTCTACAACTATGGCTCCTTTTAACTTATGCTTCTTCTCTCTCTCTCTCTCTCTCTCTCTCTCTCTCTCTCTCTCTATATATATATATATATATAGTCTATTCACTTTATTATTTATATTGTTTGACTGGTGTGAAACTGTACTTGCCTGTATATCCACACACTTATTCCGCTAGCCAAATGCTCTCGATAATGGGTAGGGCAGTCGAGGGGCTATCATTCCACCCAAGATCACTGAAAAAATTCATGTCTAGTAGCAACATTAATTCTTTCAAACTATTCTATGATATCTAATTAATTTAAAAACCGTAATGCTGGCTACCTGCAACCTGACCATTCTGTGTGAATTGCGTGAAGAGCGGTTTGAACCTCTGGAATATTCAGGTAAGAATACACATAGCTGTCCGAGCAGGGATCAAAGTTGTTCACCTGCTTAACCATAATATTTGAAACGATTTGACTAAAATAATAATGAATTAAATCTAAAGGCCGAGTAGAATCCTTACTGAACCAGTGTAGTTGTTCCCTTGAGCATAATCTGCATCGACACTCTGACAAAGTGGGGCATAAATGTTGTAACGATCTATATGTATAGTCTCATCCCATGATGTGTCTAGAAAGTCCTCGCATTTTTCCGAAAAAGTTTCATTCACCAAGTCACAATATTTCAAAATGCCTTTGTAGGTTTCATCTGATATTAAAGCGTGAGTCCATACGTAGTCAATATCTCCCATTAAGTCTGTAACATCGTTAAGCACTCCATTACCAATCTGAAATAGTTATTGCCATTCAAAATAAGTTAGTCAAAATTCAATTCAAGGACCGGAACAAATCAGATATATATATATCATAATAAATAACATATATATACCGCTATTCCTTTGAGATTGATAACAGTTTGATTTGAATACTTGTTGTGGAGTATAATCTCATTTGCAAGCTGAGGAACGTAATGTCCTGCGTAGCTCTCCCCAGTTATAAAAAAACCCCTTGTTTTATATTGGGGGAACCTCTCGAGCCAGTTGACAAGAAATGTATAGGCATCGGCTTGCAGTAGCATTATCTCCCGAGTGATCGTAGTCCGAAGATGTATTTGAATATGAAAAGCCTACTCCAGTTGGAGACTCCAAGAAGATTACGTTTGCCACTGCCATTCGTTTGACAACATTTCAAGAATTATGATTGTTACAGTGTTGTTGGGAAGAAAAATAAAGATAAGAAATTATAAATGAGTGATAGATTTATTCACCATTGTTCCATGCATAGTCATCTTGGAATAGTGTTTTGCCATCACTATTTAGTCTGAAGGGTCCTAGTTCAGTCATAGCTCCAAACCCAAGTGAGGAACATCCTGGTCCTGAAAATCTCAGAAGCATAATTCGATTTATTTAGTGTAACATTTATGCTTATATATATATATACTCCCTCTCTTATTTTAAAGCACCCAAAATCCTGTTCTTCCATTACTTAATTAATGATTCATGGCTTACCATAATGGAGAATATAATTTAAAATAACAAAATAACGGAAGAAATTGTGATGTCACTAATTGTATGATGTACATGATATTCATGCATGCATTTTTTATGGTTGTAAAGAGACTTGAGATGAAAGCGCATTAGTTGATTGATTACCTCCATTGAGCCACGTTATGCCTGAAAAAGTAGAGCTAACGCAGAGCCCGATCAGCTTAAATGGTCAAAGTCTAGGCAGATCCTACAGTCGTTCAGACGCTACCACGTCGCATGCTGGCGTGAGCAGCATGCTCCCGCCAGTGTAGTGGGTGCACGCCAAACTGACGAAAGGCTGGAGGTCGTCCACGTGTCGAACCCTTGTACTAAATGAGGAAATCACTCGAATGGGTGAGTAATGGGACGCACAGAAGGATTTGCACGGTATCTGCCCCCTTTTTTATATATTCTGTAATCATTACTCCAAGACATCCCACTATAAATAAAGAGCTCATCTCCCTTTTGTGGGATTGGCTCATTTTCACTCTGTAATAGCTAAATTCTCTCTATAATAGCTTATTCTTTCTTCTATAATCATTTGCAAGTCAGCTCGCTGAACACGATCTGACCCTTCCATATTAATACAATATCAGTGGACGTAGGAGTCGCTTGTTTAAGCTTCCGAACCACTTTAAAACTTTGTCTCTCCACCTATTATTCATTTTCACTACTCCCATTCGCGTGTGTCTTCTGGGCCAGCTCAGCATTTCACACGTGCGTTTAGTTGGTGTCAAAATCATGCATCAACAGTTTGGCGTTAGAAGGAGGGCCTGATTTAGTATTCTTCCTTTATCAGGAGAATCTCTGACTAATTGGTCCTACAATAGCAAATGGCTCGCCGATTCGAACCTGAGCGAACCAATCATGGTGCTGAGGAGATCCCCCAGGTATAAGAGGACACTTCTCCCGAGGTGCCCTCAGTTCTACAAAATGTCGTGGGGGATATCCCTTCAAGTTCACAACTTGACCCTGCCGTCATGAGCTACCTGGAGAGGTTCAATAATACTTTCCAAATGGTCAACCAAAGGTTAGACCGTTTGGATTGGGGCATGCCACCCGAATCAAATGGGGTAGTGCAACCGCCAAAAACGCCTGCAGGTCACTCGAAAGCATAGAAAAGGGCGATAGCCCATGCCGCGCGCACTATAGCGCGTTAAAGGAAGAGTAAGCAAGTGGCGAACAGCAGGCCTAAGGGCTCCAAAAGGCCGGCAAACACCGACCACATCCTGAGTAGAATACTCATGGCGTTAAGGCTCGGTGAAAGGTTGCATCCCGAACCGTCCCATGCCACGTCACATGAGCACTCCCATAAAAGTGCTAGGTGGGGCGATTCTTATCACCGCCAGAATAATGATCCCGATCATCATCGTGCGAAAGGTTCCTACACTTCGTGGGACGGTTCGTACCACCGCGAAGGTCGTAAAAATTCTCCACACCATTCATCACCATCACACGGCTCTAGCCAGCGTGTGTCAAAAGTAGCCAGAACTGCCGACCGAGGTGAAGAGGAATCCGACCTCTGGACTTTCCTCAACCACAACCATGAGGGTCAAACTTGCATGGGGGAAAGCAATCCCCAGATAGCTCTGCTGCCTCAGATTAAGGAGCTATAGCGAGCTCTAGATCAACTAAAAGCTCAGCAAAATGAGCAAAGGCATGTCGCAGCAGCGTCTCCCTTTTCTCCGGTGGTATTAGCCGCCCCCCTCCCATTAAGATTTAGAATGCCCGATATGCAGGCGTTCGATGGAAATTCTAATTAGCAGGATCACTTATATGAATTCAACAACTTGATGGAGCTTCACCGGGTTTCAAACTTGGCGAAATGTAGTTGTTTGGCAGTAACTCTAACCTCTCATGCCAAACGGTGGTTCAGGTCGCTCCTAACGGGATCGATCAGCTCGTGGCCTCAGATAAGCACGATGTTCCTAAGACACTTACAAGCAAACAGTAAGTTCTCAATGCCTTTGAGCTACCTCGGCAACATAAAGCAAGAAAGGGATGAATCCCTCCAGTCTTACATCGACCGATTCCACAAAGAGCTTCATAAGGTGGCTCACACTCCCAAAGAGTCTGTTCGAACTCTCATCATCGCAGGAGTTCGCCCGCAAACCGATCTATGGAAAGAACTACAAGCTGAGGATGATGTTTCCCTCACCCGCTTTTACAACCTTGCGGAGAAATACCTCCGTATTGAAAACTTCGTGGCAGCGCTTCACCGCCACGACCCCGGCACTTCAGGTAGTGCACCTAGTCGAGGGGAAATAGAAGGGTTGATCGCAAATGGGCTAATGACGATCAACGAAAAGGAAATAAATCGCGGTTTGAGCCCAAGAAGTCTTATGCTCCGATTCCTCGTCGCGATCGCGATAGGAGTCAATATACCCCTTTAAATGCACCTGTCTCGACCATTCTTAACAAGTTAGAAGAGGCCAGTCTACTTGGAGAGCCCGAGCCCATGAAAGGTTCCTCTTCATCCAGAAACAACAAAAATATTGTCGTTATCATCGGGACAATAGGCATCACACCGATAAGTACCGAGCTCTCAAGCAGGCAATTGAAAACCTCATCAAACAGGGGCATTTCAAAGAGTACGTTGATGACTCTGCTCCCACAAGGGAGAAAAATCAAGAGGAACCAGGAAAGAAGCGTCGTGATCGCAAGGGTATCTACAGCGTCGGGGTAATCTTCAGAGGGTCGCACCTCCCGAGAAATTTGTGAGATGCCCAAGAAAGATATGCTTGCACAACCCTTCACAACCATATCAGTGTGATGAACACGACCTGGCGACCACCAAAGGTTCGCAAGGAGGAGGAAATTACCTTCTTCGAAAAAGACGCGGTCCGATTGCATCATCCCCACGATGATGCTCTCGTGATCATGCCCCTAATAGGGCCCTTCGACGTCCATAGAATGTTGGTGGACAACGGAAGTGCTATGAACATCCTGTTCCAGACAGCTTTCGAGAGAATGAATTTGGACGAGGCCGACCTGAAGCCCCCCTCGATCCCCCTATATGGTTTAACAAGGGACCACCTGATCCCCAAAGGAACGATCTCGCTTCCGGTCACGCTGGGTGACTCTGATGAGGTGACCAAAGTAACTGAATTCTTAGTAGTGGATTGCCCATCCACTTTTAATGGTATCCTAGGGCGACTTCTGTTGAGAAACTTCAAGGCGGTCACTTCGATATACCATCTCAAGATGAAGTTCCCCACCTCGACGGGGATAGGGGAAGTTAGCGGATCTCAGCGTGCATCTCGCGACTGTTATGTAATGGCAGTGCAGATGGAGTGCAAGGGGAAGGGCATCTCGCACAACATTCCCCGATAGGCAATGACGATCAATCGGATCGAACAGCAGCCTGGCCCGGTCGAGGATAATATGGATCCTTGTATTCAAGAATGCCCTTCCAATAGGCCAGTTGAGGATCTGTCTAAGGTGTTAGTCGACCAGAGTGAGCCGAGCAAAGTGTTGAGTATTAGGAGCAATCTCAACCCCCAGCTCGCCACCAAACTGACCGGCTTCCTCAGAGAGAATATCAATGTGTTCACATGGTTGTATGCAGATATGGTCAGGATCAGCCCGAATGTTATTTGCCATGCCTTGAACATCGACAGTGAAGCCAAGCCGGTTCGCCAGAAGAGAAGATCTGGAGCAATATGCTACCTTGAAACTTGAGGTAGGTAATCTCATTCGGAATTGATCCATCTGAGAAGTGCTCTATCCGAGCTGGGTTGCCAACCCGGTTCTAGTAAAAAGTCTAACGGTAAATGTCAGACCTGTGTTGATTTCATCGACCTCAACAAAGCATGCCCGAAAGATAGTTTTCCCTTGCCTAGGATCGACCAGCTCGTGGATGCCACCTCCGGGCACGAGCTACTAAGTTTTATGGATGCATACTCAAGATATAATCAAATTCTGATGTACACGCCGGACGAAGAGCATACCTCTTTTGTTACAGATCGAGGGCTGTATTGCTACAAAGTTATCCCCTTTGGCCTCAAGAACACTGGCGCAACTTACCAGCGGCTGGTTAACTAAATGTTCTCCGAGCAGATCGGGAAATCAATGGAGGTCTATGTAGACGACATGCTGGCCAAGTCGCATGTCGCTTCAGATCACATAGCGCATCTTGCTGAGATATTCGACATCCTCCGGAAATATAGAATGGAGTTAAACCCTCTCAAGTGCTCATTCGGAGTATCCTCGGAAAAATTCCTGGGATACATGGTTAACCAAAGGGGAATAGAGATCAACCCCGAGAAAATCCAAGCTCTCCTCGATATGGAAAGCCCGACCTCCAAGAAGTAGGTTATGAGCCTCAATAGGCGAATTGCGGCACTAAGTCTCTTCATATCGAGAGCAACAGACCGCTACTTGCCATTCTTCAATGTACTAAGGGCCAACAAGAAGTTTGAGTGGACTCCCGAATGTGAACAGGCATTCCAGAGCATTAAAGAGCACCTTGGAAAGCCACCTTTTCTGTCCAAACCTCTCCCGCAAGAGATCCTCCTCCTGTACCTGTCTGTCTCTCAGTTCGCGGTCAATGCAACTTTAGTTCGGGAAGAGAACAGGGTCCAATGGCTAGTGTATTACATGAGTAAGCGTCTGTTAGATACCGAGATGCGGTATCTAAAAATGGAGCGATTAGCTTATGCCCTACTGATTGCTTCCCGAAAGTTGCAACCTTACTTTCACGCCCATACGATCCATGTAATGACCAATTATCCGCTCAAGCAGGTCCTCCAGAAACTAGAAGCATCAGGTAAATTGCTTAAATGGGCCATGGAATTAAGTTAGTTCGATCTGAAGTACAGACCAAAAGCAACCATCAAAGGGTAGGCCGTTGTCGAGTTCATATCAGAATTCTCATATCATCCGACGAATGATCAAAGCAATAGCCTAGCAAAGCCATTTAGGAAACTGCCCAAAATCTATCAAACTGGAACCTTTACGTTGATGGATCATCGAACAGAAAGAGGGTCGGGGTAGGTCTTCTCCTCCTGAGTCCCAAAGGGGCTCATATCCATGGCATCCTCCAGTTTAGGTTCATAGCGACCAATAATGAGGCCGAGTATGAAGCTCTACTCGTTGGATTGTAGTTGGCCAGAGAAATTGGCTCGACCGCGATCAGCATCCACAACGACTCAATGCTGGTTGTCAACCAGGTTTTGGGGGAGTACCAGGCCAAGGAAGAAAATATGATCAACTATCTGAAGAAGGCCAAGGCCGCACTCAAGCCATTTAAACACTTCACGATCACACAGATGCCTAGAGATAGCAGTTCTATGGCAAATGCCTTGGCAAAGATAGCCTCGTCGCTAGACTCACACGCTTCGGAAAGCATTCCTGTTCGGTTCATAGAGGCACCCAATGTCAGCTCAACCAAACAGGCCGTGAATACTGCAGAATCAGTTTCCTGGATGACCCCCATCATTCAGTACCTCCAAGATGGGACCTTGCCCAATGACAAGGTCGAAGTAAGGACCCTGCGAACAAGATCTGCTCATTACACCCTCTGTACAAGCAAGGGTTTAGCGCCCCCCTCCTCCGATTTGTAACCAGCGAAGAAGCAGACTACATCATGAGGGAGATACATGAAGCGATCTGCGGTAATCACACAGTCGCGCGATCTCTCGCCAACAAAGTTGTTCGTCAAGGGTATTATTGGCTCATGATCCAAGAAGACACCTACAACATTGTCAAAAAGTGTGACAAGTGCCAGCGGTTCACGAACATATCACGAGCTCCTTCCCACCAGTTGATAACCATGACCAGGCCCTGGCCATTCTCCATGTGGGGAATCGATGTCATTGGTCCCATGCCAGTTGGTAAAGGGGGAGTCAAATATGTGGTGGTCGTAGTAGACTACTTCACCAAGTGGGTCGAAGCTAAACCATTAGCCGCAATCACCACCAAAAAGCTCACGGACTTCCTCTTCAAGAACATTATATGCCGCTACGAGATTCCTCATATCCTCATCTTAGATAATGGTAAGCAGTTCGACAACGAGGAGTTCAAGCAATTTTGCGACGAGCTGGGTATCCATAAAAAGTTTGCCTCCGTCACAAGACCGCAAGCGAATGGTCAAGTTGAAGCTGTTAACAAAACCATCAAGCACACTATGAAGGCCAAACTTGGCGCGGCCAAAAGGAATTGGGCTGACGACCTCCCTGAAGTCCTATGGGCATACAAGACAACTCCGAGAACCTCCACCTCAGAAACTCCTTTTTCGCTAGCATATGGTTGCGAAGCGATGATCCTTGTGGAGATAGGGACCAGTTCACTTCGGAGGGACCTGTTCAATGAAGCCGACAATGAAGCGCTTATGTGCGCAAGTTTGGACCTAGTTGAAGAACATCACAGCAAGGCTCAACCAAGAATAGCAGCCTATCAGCAACGCGCTAAAAGGTTCTTCGACTCTAAGGTCAGAAGAAAAGACTTCCAAGTCGGCGACCTTGTCTTGAAGGAAGTTCTTCTCGGTACTAAGGAACCAAGTGCAGGAGTTTTGGGACCAAACTAGGAAGGCCCATACCGCATCACCGAAGTGATAAGACCGAGGACTTATCATCTCAAAATAATGAGTGGTTTCGTAGTGCCACGAGCTTGGAATGCTGAGCATATGCGACCATATTATCAGTAATTCCGAACTCAATTTTTCTTTGTAAAGATTTTACCTTTCTTAAGTCTTTGTAAATAGCAAATGTACAATTATGTAATTCTGTTCGTTTGTAATTATTATCTTCCCATGTGTATGATTTTGTTTGCACAAACTTCTTCCATTGTAATGGTAAAACAGTTAGAGTGCAACCTCATATGTAACAGTACGAAAATTGTAAATATTCATAACGGATTAAGAAAGCCTTGTCTTTATTCATAAAAGGAATACAAAAAGCAAGCATGGGAAAGGCAATCAGTGGCCTTCATCCCCAATTCTCGGAGGCGTGACCTCGTCATGCCCAGGCTGATTGCCAATCACCTGGCTAGTTGCAGACTCCTTGGGGACATACCCCGAATGCTCCCCCTAGTCAGGTCCTCGGGCGGCCTCCGCTACTTCCTCATCGTCAAGTCGCGCCATAGATCTAAGGATTTCCTGGTACTCCTCCGGGAGGTCGGACATATCCAGTCCGGGATTCCTCGGCCGTAGGGCATATATGGACTGAATTGCCCACTCAGCGGCCTTCGACTTGATCTCCGCCCCTTGACGTTGCATCTCTTCAGTCAGCGAAGTGACTCTTCCTTGACTAGCTGACAGCTCGACCTCAAGCACTTGCCTTTGCTTTTCGGTGGCCTCCCACAGCTCGTCCCTCTCCCGCTCTGCTCGCAAGGCCCGCTCAGAGGTCGTTCTCAACTCTTGGTCTTTCTCGCCAGCCTCCCTGGTAAGTCTAGCCACTATCCTCTGAAGCTCTTTCATCTCTTCCCCATGCTTCTCAAGCTCAGCTTTCTGGAATTCCACCGTGTGAAGAGCAATGTTCCTCTCATTCAGGTACTGGTTTGCCGAAGCGGTGGATAAGTCTTTCTTTGCTTCAGTGGCTTCCAAGTCCCGTTTGAGCCAAGTGTTCTCTTCTCTCAATGCGACCATCCCCTCAGCGGCTCTTAGTTAGACCTTTTGTAAGGACAGTTGCATGGAGAATAGGGCCTACGAACAAAAGAAATAACAAGTTAGTTTATTTGCTACCGAAAAGAAGCAAAGTCCTCACCGAAGACAGCTCATCCTACCTTGCTCAAGTGCTGAATGGATGTGGACATCAGGTCCACATAACCAGAAGCCAAGAACTCCTCAAAAGCCTCTACGAGCCCGAACTCTAGCAGGGTAAAAACCACTGGCTGCAGATGGTCTGGAAGTTGTCCCATTGAGTCAAGCACAGGAGTGTCCGTGCCTGCGCCTCCAACATGAGTCGTGTCGCCCACCGGTTTCTTGCCCGATCTCCTCCAAGGGTTCACAACCTCACTCTGTCTTGTTCGCGGTCCCCCCGGGGCAATAGAGATGCCGGGAGCACCCCTAGCAGGCCTTCCTGAGCGGAGTGCTTAATAGGCCTACGACCTCTTGGGCTGAACGCCCAAGTCCTCCGGCTCGGACTCTGATTCTTTGGTCTGAATTTGTTGCCTCTTATTAGGCCGTTGGGCTATGGTCTTCTGCCTCGGACGAACATCTGGGGGCTGGGGAGCGCCTGCAGGTCAGACCGGAGCACTAGCCGGTGCCCTTCCGACAGGGGGACCGGTGGGAGCACCTCCAGTAAGTCCGATGGCCCCCACTCTAAGGAAGGTGAACTACTTCGCTCGTTGCGATCTGGACACCTTTGGAGGCATGGTCGCTGTATGTGAATGTCATTAGCAAAACAGTTCGCTGCACGCACAAATAATAATAATAATAATAATAAACCAAGGTTGCGAAGCTTACTCGGTAGGGGTTCTAAGGTCGCTTCCGAGTTGAAAAAACCGTATCTTCGTAAGTTTGCGGTTGTCACGAGCAATCTAGCGTCGTGACTTTCTTCGGGTAAAAAGCCGAATGTAGTAATCCTGTCCGGATCTGCGAGGAGCTCTAAACTAGTTGTTTTGTTAACTGCAGAGAAAATAAGAACTCGTTGGCGAAGACCAAAAAAGTTCGCAAAGCGATAAGGAAGGAAAACCTACTCGGATCTTGGAAATAGCAAAGGTCGTCGTAACGAAAGAAAAAGAACTTCATCTCATACACCCCTGCATTACTCGGGTAGCTATGTATTCCCGCTCCAATGGTGGTTAGCCTGGAAAGGTAGTAGGAATCTTTGTCCTTACTCTTTTTCAGGATATACAAGCAACCAAGTCTAGTGCAGTTAGCTCGCCCATTCCGTTTTCACGACACGCAATGTACATGGCCACAACTATCATGCACACGTTCGGTGTGAGCTGTAAGGGTGCGATCCCGAAATGGTCGAGGACTGACCTAACAAAGAGGTGGAAAGGGATCAACCCCCCACCCTTGAAAATGTCCTCGGAGATCACAGCCAGCCCTCGTGGAGGATTCCGAGCTGTGCGTGTCCTGTCTCGGAAGACCTCCACGCTGATAGCGTATTGTCTATCACATTTTGGAGCTCGTCGTCAGTAAGCATCGACAAGATCTCTTGAGGGGGACCTCAGAAGCATCTTGCGCAGCCGAATTGGTCCTTTCCTCGGCTCTGGTCGTTGGGGGTTCCATTCTACTGTGGTCTGCAAAAGTGACAAGCAAGGAATCGTTCAGTCCTTGTACATTATTCCATACGATGACGTGGAAGGAAACAATAAATATTTCCTCCCTTAAACCCTAGAAAAACCCTAACAGAATACTTTTAGAGCCACCATTAATGGCTCAATCCCAAAGAGAGTATTTCATCTTTAGTCAACTACCGACGGACTATCGTGGCATGGCGACTACCGAAAACAACAATAAAAGTAGTAGAGGGACAGCCCTTACCTCCTGAAATGAGAAAATCAATCCTTCTGCTTCAAATGTCAAGTGCGCACCGATTTGAAAGGCAAAGAATCAGAGTTCACGAAAGTCTCTTGCTCTCTCTGAGAAGATGAATATTGTGACATTGCCTGAAGTAAACCTGGGTTTTATAGTGAGAGGAAAGACGCTTTGGTTTCCTGGAGTCAAACGATGTTTGGATGGAAAACTCATCTGACCGTTAATCGCGACCACGTGTCGCGAGTCAACAAAGAAGAGTGACCATCATGCCTTAAGAAACCAAATCATCGTTCTTTTCCATTGAAAAACTCAAGTGACGGTACGTTTTCCCTCCTCCACATTAAATGTGCCCACGTCCCGCATTTAATGCTCTATTAGGGAATGTCGTTTCAGCATGGCTCGCATTTATGCATGGCTGTCACTTATTGAGCATAAGGCACGTCTGTCAGAACAGAAGACATTTCATTAAATGCACCTGTAGCAAAAGCGCAACGGAAAAACATCTGAAGAGGTCGTTATGAAAAACACTCTTCGTCTTGTAAGTTGCGAAGCGACGTAACTCTTCAACCTCATCTCGTCAGTCACGAAGCGATGCGACCCCTCGACCTCAACGAACATCAGTTGTGAAGCAACGTGATTCTTTGTTGTTAACAAAACTTGCCAAGTGTAATTAGGTTGCGGAATTCAGTTCAGGTCGGCATCATCGTTATGGTACTGAATTTGATCTAAAATCAGGTCGCTAACCTTATAGCGAGGATCGTTTCAGGTCGCCTATGTTGAAATATGTTCTCGACCTCTTTGCAAGCAGGCCGAGTCAACCATTATCTTTTCGAACGCATCAAGTCAAGGCATAATTATGTAGTTTCCAAGGTTTGATCCTCAAACCTTAAAAACTAGGGGACTTCTGTTATGCCTGAAAAAGTAGGGCTGACGCAAAGCCTGGTCAGCGTATATGGTCAGAGTCTAGGCAGATCCTACAGTCGTTTAGACGCTGCCACGTCGCATGCTGGCTTGAGCAGCATGCTCCTGCCAGTGTAGTGGGTGCGCGCCAGACTAACGAAAGGTTGGAGGTCGTCCACGTGTCCAACCGTTGTACTAAACGAGGAAATCACTTGAGTGGGTGAGTAACGGGATGCAAAGAAGGATTTGCACGGTATCTGCCTCCCTTTTTATAGATTCTGTAATCATTACTCCAAGACATCCCACTATAAATAGACAGCTCCTCTCCTGTTTGTGGGATTGGCTCATTTTTACTCTATAATAGCTTATTCTTTCTTCTGTAATCATTTGCAAGTCAGCTCGCTGAACGCGACCTGACCCTTCCATATTAATACATTATCAGTGGACGTAGGAGTCGCTTGCTTAAGCATCCGAACCACTTTAAAACTTTATCTCTCCACCTATTATTCAATTTCACTACTCCCATTCGTGTGTGTCTTCTGGGCCAACTCAGCATTTCACACGTGCGTTTAGTTGGTGTCAAAATCACGCATCAACAAGCCACAAAACCAAAGGATTGGTTGAAGAGTTCTGAGGGAACTCAACAAAATAGTAAAAGAGTGCTCTTCCAGCCTGAGGATCAACCGTCACATAGCCCGAGTACTAGTTAAAGTTTATACCATTAGGTTGGCCAGGCAGTGCAGTAATCTTGTCAAGTTCCATTAAACCATCCTGAGCCCCAATATACACAGGACTGTACTCTTGTTTTACACTTGATTTCTCTCGAAAATGTACCA
Organism: Pistacia vera; assembly: GCF_008641045.1. Classification (NCBI taxonomy): domain Eukaryota; kingdom Viridiplantae; phylum Streptophyta; class Magnoliopsida; order Sapindales; family Anacardiaceae; genus Pistacia; species Pistacia vera. Next base: position 97,684 of record NW_022196345.1, read on the forward strand.
GAAAATTAGACTGTTTTGATATCTTAGACTTGATAAGCTTTCGAAGGTTATCAGCCTGACTTGCTTCACTGAAACTAAGTGATATCAAAAGGCAGAAGGAAAAGAGCAACTTGGAAAACAATGCTACCTGCATCATCTTGTTGCTTGATTGTATTGAGTTCGTGTCAACAATATTATTTATAAGTTAAGTTAGTTGACCTTTTGTTTTCTGGTTCTTGGGCATATTTGAAATTCCCAAGAATCTACATTAATTGCAACCTAGCAGAAATTCGGTTCCTGGCCGGTTGTGTTTTCAGTATGCCAGTTGATAATATGTCTTCTTCTGGCTTGTTTTGTTGAAGTCATCGACGGCCTGTTACATTTTATACCAGCGCTAGTATTGCATCTTTTTGTTTTTGTAGGTACAAATAATATCGGACCTGCCTCTCTACATGAACTAGGCCAGCATTCTTCTTAAAGCGTTAAAAAATATTGTCTTCAAAGAAATATTTTCGTACGTTAAAGACAACAGTTTGTGTTATATTTGACATTGTTGATGGAAAATATGTTACATGAATATGCAAAAGAGAAGTCAAACAAAGTAGCTGTCCTATACATGTATGTTTCGAATATATTTCATTATATTACTTAATTTACAAAGTGATGATTTCCAGAAAAGATTATTAGGAAGAATATTTATTCTTCTTTCAAGTAACCGATCGATTATTATTTATCCAAAACCGAAGTTATCGATCAATTTGACAGAAAAATTAAAGTTTTTCAATGTGACAATAGAGGAGAAATCATTTTATTAATCATCTTAATAAGAGTGACATGTTTTATATCCTAGGCAAACGAAAGCATGAACGGATCGTTGACTATGCTTTTTCATGTAAACTGTTGAGTATCTTATAGATAGATTGCAATACTCAACTTTGAAAAGTGATACATGTGTCCCTGTTGGACATCAAACTCTTTCAAAGTCATTGTATGAACAAACTTTCTTCTTCAAACATTCACGTAGACGTAGGGATGTAAAATTTAATTTTACCCAAGCTAGGCCAATATGTGTAAAACCCAGGCCAAGGCTTGAAAAACCAAGCTCAAGATGCAAAAATGGACCCGTGGATACAGTACCCGTTTTTCCAGGTCTACAATTCAAGATACATTAATTAATTTTTCACTACCAAGTACCAAAAAGACTCTAAAACTAATAGATGTTATCTAATTATGTTTAGGGGTGGCAAAACTCGGTTAATCGGACTTTCTTAAACTGAATTAAAAAACCGGTTTAGACATAAATCGAATCAAAACTGGACTAGTTTTCAAACTGAACCGATTATTCAGCTTGGTTAATCGATTAACCGGTTTTAAATCAGTTTTCAAAATTAAAAATTGAAGTCCTTAAATTTTCCTTCTTCCATCTTTCCTCCTCTCTTTCATTCATTTTCTCTATTTTATGCAACTTTATTGACTCCCCTTCTCTTTACTTCGGCTTTTTCTTCTCATCTCTTTTCTTCTTCCTCAATTCTTCGTCTCTTTCTTCTACACTTTTCCTACTATTTCCTTAGCCTATTTTCTTATCCTCATGCTTTTTTCCTTTCTTCTCACTTCCTCTTATTCTTTCTTTTCTCCTCCTCCTCTTTCCTCCTCCCCCCCTATTTTCTTTACTTGACGGCCAAAGAATGTCTTGGCCGCCAAAATCTGGCCGAGCGAAGCTTTTGGGTGACAATGATGATCCATCAGCGTTAAAGATACCAAGGACGGTGGACAAATAATTTGGAATGTGCAGATTAACTGAATCCATCTGGGGTTGACAAAAATTTTGCACTGCCAAGTTTCTTTCTCTTTCCAGAAAGAGGAAGCTTTTGGGTGGGAGATGTTGAAACTTGAAAGTAAAGGAAATTCAAAGCTTGATTGGATTAAGTTTTTAAAGTTTCTTGAAGAGTGCGAGTGAGCCAATAAGGAGGCGAGAGGAGTTTAGACTTTAGTTAATAGTTATGCAACATTACAACTTAGGGAGTTAGGGTTAGGCTCTAAAATTAGATTTAGATTCATTTAGGAATTTTTTTTTTTTTTTTTTTATTTAGGAATTTTTTTTTTTTTTTTTTTAAACCCGTATTCCAAATAGGTTTCGTTTAACCGAATATTTTTTACTGTTGAACCGATTAACCAGTTTGAACATTCTCTTGAACTGACACCGAACCGGTTTTAAAAAAAAATCGATTTTTCTGTTCGGTTCAGTTTTCAGACTTTTTTGCCCACCCCCAATTATGTTTATAGACATTGTATCTCATAAAAATACCATAATACTCCTATAAATAAAAGCTATATTCTTTCACTCAAAAACCCTTCCTATCATATAAGTTTACTAGAAAAGCAAATTTTCAAAAGACCAACAAAAATTCGATCTTCCATATATAGCCAACAAATCTTAACCGTCAAGAGCAAGAGCAAGTGGTGTAAGAAATATTCAGATTTAATTTCTATAAATGTGCCAAAATAACAATCAATAATCGAGACGTATAAGACAGCACATTTTTATTTTTACTTCTATTATACAAACATAAAACAAACAAAAAAGTCATGTATCATTAATTAATAATCTTCTACTCTTTTTTATTTTTTGTTTTTTTATGAAAAAAAAAAAAGCAAGAACTAAAATAAAAAATGGTATTAATGAAAGACATGAATTAAGGATTTATTTAAAATGACAAAAAATTGGGGGTTTTTAGTAACTGATAACTTTTTCAAACCCCATACCTTTAAATCCAAATAATGGCCTCTGTTCATATAAATATGTACTTTTTTCTCTCAATTTTGTTGTTTTAATTCAGGTTTCAGAATATAATTAAAAGGGCAAAGCATCGGTGGTGGGATTGAGTTTCGATAGAGAGTGGATGGAGGCAGGAGTTGTTTTCAATTGGGAGTTGTTGGCGGCGGTGAGATTGATTTCAAACTATAAATTGACCATGGCTAAGAAAATAATTCATTCTTTGATTTTTTTTTTTTTTTTTTTTAATAACAATCAAATTAGTTGCCATTTGGTTAAGGTTTGTGTTATTCTGATATTTTACTGAATAAAGATTGTGTATTTGTGTTCGGTTGAGTGTATATTGAAATGTTTACTATGTTTTTTGTTTTAATTTCGAGAAAGACCGACATGATGACTTCGAGTAGAATTTTTCAGTTCACATAGCATTATGCTAATAGATCATCCTCAAATGGATTATCCAATTCGCGAAACCATTCACACTAACACTGAAATTTTACTAAGGGATAAAAGCTTAAAATGAGTTAGCGTGGTATTACGCTAATTGATTTTGGCATGTACGCTAAGTGATTATAAGTTTAAAAGAGTAATACTATACCCACAACCTTTTTATATAAACTCATGTGATAAAAGATGATTAGATGAAAATTTATTTTAAATTTAAAATGACCTAATCATCTTTTGTCACATAAGTTAGTGAGAAAAAATTTGTATAAAAAGATTATAAGTATAATATTACTAAAACCTAAAATCTTGAGTTTTATCATTTATGCTAAGGGATAGAAGCAAAAATTGAGTTATCGTTAATTTAGGCACCATGACGAGGGATTAAAATCCTAAAATTAGTTAGCATAACATCACGCTTACTCATATTTTGAACTTAATTGCCCATTGTTCTTCCTTTTCAGTCATTTGTTTTTTTTTAATTTTTAATGGTTTAATGTATCTTCATTTTGTAATAAAAATTAATTGATGTATTTGTTGAAATGCGAGGATGGGTAAGAAACAAGAAGAGGAAGAGAGATCAGAAATTGGGATGGCAATTTTTCCTGCCCCATTCGGGGAGAGAATTTTGGGAACGAGGTGGGGATGGGGATGAAAANGCATCCGAACCACTTAAAAAACTCCCTTTACATTTATTTCGCTTTCATAAATATCTCTTTTTCATGTGTATTGAGCGGCCAATCAACGTTATACACGTGAGAATTCGTTGGTGCTTAAACTGAGCATCAACATATAACCTAGCCTGTGAGTTTATCAGATAAGGTACAATTTATATTCATGCCCTATGCTCTGCAGTTCTCTATTCCAGAATTGTTGAAGTGCCTTTATTTATTTATTTATTTTTTTTGATGCGTGCTAATGATTGGCTGGTAACTTAGTGCATGGACACATACATTCAGATGACTATTATGGCCTTTAATCAATTAATTCTTTATTTAGTTTGCTGTTTTGATATATTTTTGCTTTTGTTAATCTTAATTCCTTACTGTAAAATTCTAATTTTACTGAAACCGCCCAATATGAATTAGGAATATTTAAGGAATATTAATGGATGATTTGGATGGATTGTAGGGAACAGTTTAAGTAAAAGATTGAAGGTACTCTCAAGTCTTACCTAGCCCTTGTGATTAAGAGTTTTTTTTTAAATTTTAGGCATCTTAGAGTTAGAGATGAACACAATAAAATAGGCATCTTAGAGTTAGAGATGAAAATAATAAAATATAAAAAAAGCAAAGGCAAACATCCGGGAAAAAAGATGAAAGTAGAAATAAAAAATATTTTTAGCAAAAAGTGATCACATGGTGGCCTTGATCACCCGCACTAAAAGTGAAAAGCACTAAAAAAGCAAACAAGCAACTGGATGCCATAATTCTTCCTCCACTATCAAAGATTTTTCATTAGTTTGAAAATGTCTTTGCACTTTATTAACTTTGCTCTTTAACTGTGTTTTTAAGAATAATGGTGTGATGAATAATGAATTGAGACAGTAGCTTAGGAAAATGAAGTAAAAACGAAAGAAAGAGTAAAGCAAATTTTTAGAGGAAACGTAACTGAATACTTTTGTGTATTTTCTTTCTTATTTCTCAAGTGTACTTTTCACACTTTTATATACAAACTAATTACAACTAAAAGCCCATACAAATTTGTTACAACTTAAAGCCCATACAAATTTGTTACAACTAACCCAACTGAAATGTAACTGTTATAACTAAAAGCCCAACTAAATGTAACTGTACCCAATATTGTTAACAGAATACAGTTAACAATATTGGTCAACTTTAGTCAACACTGCTTTGTTTCTTATACTCACATCCTGCCACAAATCAAACTTCCTTAAACCTCTCAGTCTGCTATTTCTTTCACATTCTAACATCCACCTGTAAATCAAACTTCCTTGAACCTTTCAGTCTGCTATTTCTTTCACATTCTAACATCCACCTGTAAATCAAAACTTCCTTGAACCTTTCAGTCTGCTAATTGCTTTGCACAACACATTTACTCAATGACTTTGGAGGCATTAACACGACTGCAGAGCAAATAACAACTTCATTCTGAACAACTTCATTCTGATTAACTGCAGTGCTGCTTAATCAATTCTGAGAACTTTCACAATAATTCCATAATTGCTTTGCACAACCAGTTACTATATAAGCTCTCCATACATTAGGCAGAATACAGGCAGAAACTTCACAATGATATACTCAATAACTACAAACACATAATCCACTGCAGGAACTACACTTCACAAAAAAAAAAAAAACATTCTGCAAAAAACTACAACTTCAGATCTGCAGGAACTACACTTCACAAAAAAAAACTACATTCTGCAAAAACTACAACTTCATAGTTTTGACTCCACACTCCAACTTCAACTTCATAGTTTCTCTACTCAATAACTACCAACTCAATAATCCACTGCAGAAAACTACAACTTCACTCAACAACTATCAACATAGTGACTACACAGCTTCAAAAAAAAAAAAACTGCAAAAACTTACAACTTACAGTTTTGACTCCACTCTTCACTTACTTCTGCAAAAACTACAACTTCACAAGTTTTTGACTCCACACTTCAACTTCTGCAAAAACTACAACTTCACAGTTTTGACTCCACACTTCGACTGCAACTGCTCATTTCTCTACTCAAACTACCAACTCAATAACTCCTGCAGAAACTGCATTTACAACAAATTCTATTGTAAAAGCAAAGTTCACAGCCAGTTTCTTTGTAACTAACAACTAATCACGTTCCATACAGAATACACAGCTCAATTACAGAATTACAACGAGTGTACCAGATGTTAAGTCAACTCCACACTTCGACTGCAACTGCACATTTTCTCTACTCATAACTACCAACACAATAACTCCACTGCGAGAAACTACACTTACAACAATTCTATTGCAAAAGCAAAGTTCACAGCCAGTTTCCAGTTTCTCGTAACTGACAACCAACAAGCTTCCATACAGAACTACACAGCTTCAATTACAGATTACACTGAGTATCAGATGTAAGGTCAATCGAGCTAAGGAAGGTGGAGCTTGTATGTCAGTTTCTGTCTCAGATTTTCAAACCTGGAGGCAGGCAAAGCCTTTGTAAAGATATCTGCTTTTGATATTCAGTGGGACATATTGAACTTTAAGATTGTGAGAAGTAACCTGTTCTCTAACATAGTGTGCATCAAGTTCAATGTGTTAGTTCTACCATGAAACACTGGGTTAGAAGCAAGAGACCCAGCACTTTGGTTATCACACCAAATATTGGAATTCTGACAAAGAAGACCAAGTTCAGAAAATAAACTACAAAACCAGGCAATTCAGTAGACCCTTGAGCAAGTGCTCTATACTCAGCTTCAGTGGAAGATAGGGCCACAACTTTCTGCTTCTAGAGTCCATTGCAGTAGGTTGTGCCAAGAAAGACACAGCACCACTTGTGGACCTCCTGTCCTCAATACTACTGGCCAATCAGCATCGGTATAGCATTCTAGGTGATTCTATGGCTTTTTGTAAAGAGAATTCCATAGTTGGAAGTTCCTTTAAGATACCTAAGTAATCTCTTACAAGCTTGCCAATGACTGTGTAGGAGCCTTAAGGAATTGGCTTAATTTGTTAACACAGTAAGCAATATCAGGCCGGATAATGTCAAGTACTGAAGGGCTCCTATTGTATTCTATATAGAGCTGCATTTTCATAAGGATCACTATCTTTAAAGTTAACTTTGTGCCAATGGCCATTGGAGTGGTACAAGGTTTGCAATCCTGCTATTAGTCTTTGTTAAGAGATCCTTGACATATTTTTCTTGATTTATGTGAAGTAGAAGCTGTTCTAGTAACTTCAACCGAGAAAATACTTGAGAGAGCCTAGAACCTTAAAGCAAACTGAGTATTCAGTTTATGTATGGTTCCAGCAGCAAATTGGTGTCATTTCCAGTCAGTAGAATGTCATCTACATAACAAGCACAAACATAGTCTTTTCCAGTTTTTTATACACAAAAAGACTTGGATCAGCAACTACGAGTGAACAAAATCCCAGCTTAAAAAAGCCTTTTTTAGCTTCTCAAACCAGGCTCTAGGAGCCTGTTTTAGACCATAAAGAGCCTTAACTAATCTGCACACATGATGAGGATGTGAGAACTGACAAAGCCTTCAGGTTGGTCAATATTACCTTTTCAGTAAGTTCTCCATTTAGGAAGGCATTGTTGATGTCTACCTGCTGAATTTCCCAGCCATTATTCACTGCTAAGCTCAAAATAACTCTGATTGTGGGTGACTTAACTACGGGACTGAATGTTTCTAGATAATCAATTCCCGGATTTTGTTGAAAACCTTTGCCACAAACCTGGCCTTGAACCTTTGAATGGAACCATCAGGATTATACTTATCCGAAAAACCCATTTACAACCTAAAGGATGCATTTCAGAGGTAGTAGGAACTAATTCCCAGTTTGGTTAGCTAGCAAGGCATCAAATTCAGATTGCATGGCAGCTTTCCAGGCAGGATGTGAAGAGCTTCTATAACCGTAGTTGGTTCTGTATTGTCAAGAGAAGATGGGGAACAAGGATGGTATTATGTGCTTTGGTTTGGACCTAGTAAGCATGGGATGAGTGTTCAAGCAGGGGTGGAGGCTTGGTTAAAGACAGCTCAACAGTAAGAGGGATATGCATAAGACTCATCTGATCCTACAGTTAGGGGGATAAAAAGGTGATGTGGATGAAGTAGAGTTAAGAGAAGTAGAGGACATATTAAGGTCAGTGGTTGGACTGAACTGTGAAGATGGTAAAGGCTGAGGTAGATGAGATTGAGAAGAGCAGGGAGATGATAAAGGAAGTGAACTAAAAGGGGCAATATCCTGTGAGATTGACTGTTCTGGTGTGGAAGGACAAGCAGACAAAGGTGAATTTGAAACAGGATTAATAGATCACTGGAGACAGAATCAGGTATAGACCAAACTGAAGGAAAAATAAGCTAGAAACAGACTCAGTGTTTGTGGAATGGGGTGCAGACTTGAACTAGAAAAATTGGATGTTTTAAAAGGAAAATCAGATTCATCAAACTGAACACTTTGACAAATGTAAATCCGACCAGAAATATCCAAACACTTGTATCCCTTATGATGCAAACTATAGCCAATAAAGGTACATTTGGTGGTGAAGAGTTAAACTTATGGCTGCTGTATGGCCGAAGGAAGGTAGACAGCACATCCAAAAACTTTAATGTGGGAATAATTTGGAGAAGTTTTGAATAGACTTGGAAAGGAGATATATGGACAGTACTGGTGTGGGTAGTCTATTGGTGAGGTAAGCTGCAGTTTGAAAAGCAAACCACCAAAATTTAAGTGGGCATACTATGAGCTAACAAAGTCAGGCCTTGTTCCACAATTTGCCTATGTTTCCTCTAACTCTACCATTTGTTGGTGAGTGTGAGGACATGGATGTCTAAAAAGATGCCATGTTCTTGTAGGTAAGGGACTAGCTTCCTATACTCACCACCCCAATCGGTTTGAACACATTTTAAAGATGTGTTAAATGCTTTTCAACTAAGACATAACTGTTTAAAAACACTAAAAGTTTCAGATTTGGCTTTAAAGGAAAAGCCAGGTGAATCTACTATGGTCATCAAGAAATTGAATGTAATACCTATACCTTCGGGAGTTGTAACAGGGGAAGGGCCAAAGGTCAGAGTAAACTAACTCAAGTGGTTTAGATGCAGATATGTGGATCTAGGATATGTAGATTGATGTAGTTTACCAATGGCAAGCTGAGCAGAATTTATATCATTCTTAGTAGGATAAGGTAGTTTCAAGACATCAAGCACTTTTGTAAGAATAGAGAATTAGGATGTCCTAATCGGTTGTGCCACAACATGACATTAGTAGATTGACAGGGAATGTTTGAAGAGAATTATTTTATTGAGTATAGATGCATCATCAGTACAGATAACAGTATTGGATACAAGTGGTCTATTGTATTGCATACAATTTTGATATTGTAAATCATCACAGACAGATTTACAGCTACTAAAAACATGTTCTGGCATCAATTGTGTAGACAACATTTGTGTAGGAAAAGAAGTGCTACAAGACTTATTATATGACTTATTTAAAATTGGGCTACTTTTGTGCTGAAACTGAACAGACTGATCCAAACTTCTACGGGGATAGGTAATGAATAAACTGGAGCTTGAAGTTGGTATAATCCATCTTTAAGCATTCCTTTGAGAAGGGTTACTTTGGAGTGCTTGTCCTTAACCACACGAATCATAATAAAAACTAACAGTGACAGGATTATCTTAGTAATTAGAAACACTAAGAAGATTTTTGTAATGTGAGGGACACACAAGACATTCCTAAGGTGCAGAGTCTAAATGGACAATTTAAATCAACAGAACCAATATGGGAAATAGAGAGAAGCTCACCATTGCCAACCTGGAGTTGTTTCACTGCCTGCATAGCTGGTGTTCTGTGAGTTGAGAAAAGTCAGAGGTAACATGGTCTGTGGCTCCAGAATCCATGTACCATGCGCAATCATGTACTGTAGAAGGTGTGGCAATGTAATTTATGGCTACAGGATGAGAATTGTGTAGTGAGTTTGAGCCATTAAAGCTTGATTGTGCAGATGAGCAGTAGCATGAACAGCAGTGAGTTTGGCTGGTTATCAACATGTACAATTGTGGATCCAGGTGGTTGGTGGAATGAGGAAGGTGTTTGAGACATCACTGAGGATCTGGAGTGGGGATTATTCACGTGGTGATTAGAACTATGACCATCAACTGGATAGTAAGAGTTTCCAGTTCCAAGATTATAATTCCAGAATTCCCAATTCCAGTTAAATGAAGGTTGTCTATTGAAGCTGGAGATTGAAAATTGCTTCTAGTTGAGGTGTTATTTCCTGTAAAGTTACATCAAACCGGTGGTAACAATTCAAGGCTAAATGTCCTGTTTTCCCACAGACTTGGCAGACAAATTTGCCTCTGCCACCCCCCCCCCTTGCCTCTTCCTCTATTACTGAAACTACCCATGAAATTGCTGATTGTAAAATTGGTTTTGAGGCGTGGATAATTGGACTGAGTTTGGTTAGATCCAAGAAGAAAGGATTGGGAACATTAAAGGTGCTAGGGCTATGAGTGGAGGTTGTTGTTATAGGTATTGACACAGGTTGTGTTTTTTTGTTCTCATTGTCAACTGACAGAGCAGCGACATTAGCTAATCCTCCATGAAACTCATTATGACTACAGAGTTCATTGTTGCATGCCCTTTCAAGCCTAAGCTCAAGTTTTGTGAAAACATATCTGTGCTTCTTGGACAGATATGGGACAAGTTTGGATTCAACTAGTTGTGATATTCACAACAGCTGATCATATTCAGACTCTAGTCCATCCGAATGTAATTAGTAATCTCATTCACTGTTATCACTACACCACTAGATGTAAATTCTCTGCAAAACCTTTCATCCGAAGGAAATAATCATGCATACTCATGTTCTCCTTTCTGTATTTTGTAAAAGACTCTTAACATGTAATGTCTTAGCCCTAGATTCAGTAAGAAATCTTTTTCTCACGTGAGCCATATTTCAGTAGCAAATTGACACTTAGAAATAACAGCAAACATCGACTCTGTATGGATGAGAGTAACCAACTAACCAGCATTTTGTCAGTCCTCTTCCAATATATAATTCAGGATTAGATTTCTTGGTTACCTCTAAGCTTGAAGTGTCTGATTGTGCTCTGACGAACGGGGCTGGGCATGGATTTAATCCAGTCAAGTGCTCTCAAGATCGTGGGCTCCTACTGCGAACAATATCTGGGACTTCCAAAAACGATGATTGTCCCGATTCAACTTTGGTGAAATTATTGGAAGTGTGATGAATTTGTTGATGATGAGTTGATGAGGTTAACAGTATCTGAGGTGATTTTGTTGTTGTTAAATGAGGAGGAATTGAAGAGGAATCAGCCATTATGACGTTTGTCGATGGCTCTACTAAATGATTGAGACAGTAGCTTAGGAAAATGAAGTAAAAACGAAAGAAAGAGTAAAGCAAATTTTGAGAGGAAACGTAACTGAATACTTTTGTGTATTTACTTTCTTATTTCTCAAGTGTACTTTCACACTTTTATACAAACAATTACAACTAAAAGCCCATACAATTTGTTACAACTAAAAGCCCATACAATTGTTACAACTACACAACTGAAATGGAACTGTTACAACTAAAAGCCCAACTAAATGTAACTGTACCAATATTGTTAACAGAATACAGTTAACAATTTGGTCAACTTTAGTCAACACTGTTTTGTTTTTTATACTCACAATGAAAACAAACATTATTAAATTAAAAACTCACACCCAACATATATATTCTAATTACTCAATATAACCGTTTTCATCCAATTTTCATAAATAAATAAGAAAAACTTATACAGTCATATAAATGTATATAATATATATTTAATAAACTAATTGAAAATTATCATTGAGGACGGGTATGGGTATGGGTTTTGATACCGTACCAGGTATGAAAACTTTTCCCATCCTCGCCCTCAACTTTGGAATTTTATGGGTAATCCCATTCGGTGGGAATAGTGGGTTTTATTACCATCCCTACACCTTGAACTTAATGTCGTCAGTCGTGGATGTGGAAATTCATAAATTAAAATTTTATATAAACTTAGTAATTTACGGTCACTTATTTTTTTTTAAATATGTTAGATGAAATTACAAGTATCTTTGAACGTTACCTTCTTTTGATGAGGTTAGGGTTGGAGGGTAGTTTTTGATGATTTCCTGAAAAAGTGTCATGAGTAGGGTGTTAGCCAAACCTCAAGGGCAGAATTTGACATTCTCAAACAAAAAAAAAAACAAAAAAAAAAAAAAAAAAAAAAAAAAAAAAAAAAAAAAAAAAAAAAAAAAATTAACCCGATTAAAATATAATTAACCAAGTATTGTATAAAGCAATTTCCGTAGTAAAACTCCGAACACGCAAGAACAGAAACCTGAATGTGAAGCAACAACTGAAAGATGACAACAATGAAGAATATACCTCTGATTCTGATGGGATGCGGAGGCGTTGGACAACAGCTCCTCCAACACATTGTCTCCTGCCGATCTTTTCACGCTAAAATGGTACTTTCTCGAATTAATTTATGAATTAAATTGCTGAATTGGGAATTGATTAATTGGTTAGAGTAACAGGGAGTCCATTTGCGAGTGGTGGGAATATGTGACAGTAAATCGATGGTGGTTTCGTCGGATGTTTTGACAAGAGAGCTAAATGATAACTTAATCTCCCAAGTTTGCCGTGTCAAGTCCAATCGTTCTTCTCTCTCAACACTTACTGCTTTTGGTAATCTTCTTCTATTCTTATTCTTCTTAGATTACTGTTTTGTGTTTCTCTTATGCTCACTGACGGAGCCAGAATTTTGTTTCAGTTGGGGCAAGAAAAAAAAATTAAAACATAAGAATTGAAGATTAAAAATACAAAAATTGACTATTACTATTCAAGTAAATGAAGATAATATAGTCAAGAGAAAAAAAAAAGGTAATTTGTTTTGCAATTATAAGTTACATTGGTTATTTTGCTTATGTGGTCTATAGTCTATATTCAATACAAGGAAAAAAAAATGTAAGTTTAAAACATTGTGAAGGTTATATGCATTGAGACTACTTCATGAAATAAAATAAAGGGTTTTATTATTAAGAATACAATTAGAAGGTTATTAACGAAATTTTCTAGGGTGTCATGAGCCCGCTGAGCCTTTTGTGTTTCCTTCCCTGCTTATACTTATTATCTCTTTCAAAAGGTGAATGCCAAGTGTTTATGGATTCTGAATTAAGAGGGAAATTTTTGGACATTGCATCTCTTCTCAGTAAAGTGACAGGTTTGTGATTGCAGTTCTCTAGTAAAGTGAATTTCATAGTTGTTGTTAGATTTTGGAGAATCTTAATTTGTTTAATTTTGTAATAGGTTTGGCCTTTGTGGATTGTTCTGCCAGTTCTGAGACTGTTGGAGTGTTAGCCCAAGTGGTGGATTTGGGTTGTTGCATTGTCCTGGCAAATAAGAAGCCTCTTACTTCTACAATGGTAGTTACTCTTTAAGTTTTTCTTTGTAGTTGGCAAATGGAAATAATTTGACATGTGTGGCTATCTTGTGATTTTGCCCCATTTCATTCTTATAGCTTCTTATGTAGATCCACTCTGATGAACAAACTTATAGACTGTTTCTTAGAAACTTGACGTGCAAGTATTTCATGCAGTTATTAAAATTTAAGCAATGCCATTACTTTTGATCTTTTTATCATTTGAGATTGTTACTTAACGGTATCATTTCCTACAAAAATTTCTATTGAATCAAGAAATTATGGTGGCCAGGGAATAATAACTGTTTTTCCTTATTTAAATTGCTTATAAGGTTTATTAGGTTGGAATCAAGAGAGCAATATAATTATTCTGTTAATTGAACATCATTCTTATTTGCTGTCTCGGTATCTACCTTGTGGCTTTGTTCTTTATTCATGCTTAAAAAATTCTCTCACAAGTTATGCTATTACATGTGAAATGTCTCTAAAATCTTATCTTACTCTGTCATGAAGGAGGATTATGACAAATTAGTCTCACATCCACGCCGCATTCGGCATGAGTCGACGGTGAGTGAAATTTTTTCCGCATGAAGCTTGTATTGCTATTTATTGAACTTTATTAAAAAAGAACTCAAATTTGAAATTAACAGGTAAAAGATGCAATTAGGCTGCAACACATACATAGAAAGCCAGAATTAGTGTTGGAATTATAACTCTTATCCATTTATTATCTTTCTTATTGTGTTGCTGATACTCAGTTGCCAGGTGCTTTTGTATCAGGTGATGCCTGCACCTGGGAATTGCAATTTTGTGCCTTTTACTTTGAAGCTTGTAAAATTTGTTGGTTCTAGTGTAACAAAATTCAATTTCTAGTGACAGTTTGTGGGACTATTTCTAGTGCTTGGTTGTGGGCTGTTTGATTTGAAATAATCATTTCATAGTTGAGGGAACGTGATGAAAAGTCATTTGAGTAGTAAAAGCCACACAATATTCTCATAGTGAGATGAGCAATTCATTGTTCTTAAAATGGTAGTTTTGATATGGTTATTGTGGTGATTCTTTGGATCTATATAGAATTTTTCACCTCCTAGGGGTGAGTACATCCATTATCTTATGTAATTTTTGGTAGAGTTTGCCTCCTGAGGTGTAATATCGTAAGGTATAAAATATGGTGAAATTATATTTTTACGTCATAGTTTTTGCTGGAAGTGAAATAAATTTCTTTCTCTGATGTTAGCTGTGTGATTTATTCTGGGATTATTATTTTGTTTAGTCACATTTATTATATGGTTATTAGTGAAGTATCTCACGTATTTTTAGCTGAGTTGATGCTTCTATCATAATAGGTTGGTGCTGGCCTTCCTGTCATAGCATCTCTAAATCGGATGATTTTATCAGGAGACCCTGTCCATCGTATTGTTGGAAGTTTGAGTGGTACAATTTTTTTCTGACATTCATTATGTCTATATGCAGTTATTTAATGTTTCTTTTGTGGCTTGCTTATATTCCTCTGTGACCATCATTTATATATGTATATTGGCTTTGATTTGCCTAAAATATCTGTAACAGGTACATTGGGGTATGTAATGAGTGAGGTTGAAGATGGGAAGCCTCTAAGCCAAGTTGTTAAAGCTGCAAAAAGCCTAGGATACACAGAACCAGGTTTTGATGTGATTTTAAAGTTCTACATTTGCAGTAAATTTGTTCACTGTATTTTGTTGCTTTTGCCAAGTATGTGTATGCATGTATTATGTATACATATATGTATAGAAAAGGTTTCCACTCTTGAAAATGAATTATGTCTTAGTAATTTTTTCTTTTAAAAAAAATGTATAGATACTATTTTTACTGATTGTGCTACATCTCTTTGATTTCTTGTAACTTGTACATTTATACTCTTGACATTTTAAGTTTTATTTTATTCACAGAGGAAATTTAGTGAATCTTGTTTGACAACAAGTATTATAATCAAAGGTTTGTCTATTTGGAAAAAAAAAAAGAGTATTATAATCAAATGATATTATATCTCAAAAAAAAAAAGAAAAAAAAAAAAAAAAGAAAAATTATTGCCTTATAAGGGCCTTAAAAAAAATGTTATAATAAGAAAGAATCCTTGTGAAATATTACAGAGTTGTAGTTCGTTCCATCTAAAGAATTTAAGGGACGGTGTGATGAAAATTTTTCATTCATAAACTGGGGGGAAATGTATTCATCTTTCAACATTTCTGAAATTCTCCTGAAGCACCCTTTTTGTCATTGCCTAGTGCGGCTATAGGCTATCTGTTGTGGTTCCATAAAATATTCCTCTGTTTTGGTGTTTGTTCGATTTCTTTTTTGGACAATCTTTTCTAGTTAATGTATCTTTTGTAATGAAACAGTTAGAAAAGCATTTACAAGAGTTCTGTAAGTGGAGATATAAAGCCAAAAGGAAAAGAATATCCAGTTTAAACTATTTATTTCTTTACCATGCTAAATCTACATTGACTCTTCCAACAATAGGTGAAACACATTTATTTTGACTTCTTTGGAAATTTGAAACGAATCATGAGCAGAATACAGAAAAACAGAAGTTGAAGTATGACTATAAACAATTAGTGATAAAAAATTGTGTAGTCTTATAAAACCTTTTGAGGGATGAAACCTACGCTGAAGGTATGTATTAAGCAAGTATCATGATTGTAATAAATCCCGAAAACTTTATAGCTAGCATAAGTTGGGTAACAAATGCAAATAAAGATAGCTGTGGAATCTGTTAAACAGAAGGTTATAGCTAGCATAAGTTGGGTAACAAATGCAAATAAAGATAGCTGTGGAATCTGTTAAACAGAAGGTTTGCATCATATTTGAGATTAAATGATTGTGACTAGGACATCATATGTTCTGATAAATCTTAGAATATCAAAAGATAGAAAAGAAAATGATGAACAGCTTAAAAAAATTTCAATGAAATGATGGTTCTGAGCTTTGTTAAGCTGTGACCAGTAGATTTGGGTTCTAATTATAAAAAACCTTGATTTGGTTCGTATAGTTGACAAGGTGGGGTTGATCCAATGAACTTTATGGAATCTGAATCCTGATAAGGTGAAACTATAAAAGTAGTACCAAAGCAAGAATTTGATGCACTGTATTGAATTTCTAAACTATAGAATCTCCATGGTTTATATGTAAAATAAGATTCAATTTGAAGCTTTAGCGACTGATGACTCTGATGAGGTTCCTATGTGCCTGTACTGTTAAGAAGGCTTAAATTACAGTAGAAATTGGTATCTAATCCATGAATCTGAAGTCAGTAGTTCCGTGAGACTATTAATTTTGTTCTATAGTAATTTGTACTTTGACCCAAGTTTTCTTGGTACTTTTTTTATTAGCAAATTCTTCAACCATTAAGAACAAACAAAAACACAACTTCCTCTCTTGAGGGCTTGACATGGAAAGGAAAAAAACTATTGTGATTGGTTTTGCTTGGTTACTTTCATTCTTATTAAGACATAGTTGGTACCATTCTCTTGGAATTGGCTCCTGAAAAATTAGAACTAGATTTTTTTATTGATACAGTTTTATATTAATTTTAATGCAGATCCACGTGATGACCTCAGTGGGATGGATGTTGCCAGGAAGGTTTGGATTTTTTTGTTCTTGATATTGTTGATTTGTTATGTTTAATGCAATTTTAAGCCCCTATGCTACAAGCTCTGATGTACTTAGATAAACTAACAATCACTAATTTGTCTGACGTCATCACAATAATTTGTATTGTTGAAATTGTACACTTGGTATTTAGATTACTTTAAAACAAAAGGACAATAGACATTAGGATTTGGAAAATGATTGTAACTTCAGTTCTTTTTTTTTTTTCCCTATTTCCTTTTTTGTTTTTTTGTAATGCACAGAATGTTTTAATAAGTATAAAAGACGTAGTAAATTGTCCCTTTTGTACTTGTTTTCAGAATCAACAAGACTTTAGTTCTTTTATTCAATATTATGGTTATTCTGGGAAACAACAGAATATTGAAATAATGATGAAACTACGATGATGAAGGTATATGGAAGGAAAGGTAAGGGAGTTGGCAGCAGATAAAAAGAGAGGTGTTAGGAAGATTCTTATTGTAGAAAGGTGTTAAGGAGTATATTTTGGCTGGGACAGATGGCATATACTGGTTGGTTAGGAAGGGAAATTCGGTTATTGAGAGAGAATGTGATGAGAATAAACAGAAGGAGAAAGAGAGAACTGTTTTATCGAGAGGAAATTGGGAAAATAGGGAGGAGCTAGCCCTCGAAGCTTAGCATTTAGGGAGGAGTGATGGTCCTGGTGTTACTAAATTGTACAAACGCGTATGGAAAGAGGGGGGTTAAAAAGGGTAATTAGCTTGGTGACAGGTGGCCTGGGCAGTTCGTTAGGATCTGAGTGTCAGAATAAAAGAATAGGGACGCGTTTGTGGGTGATTATTCTGAATGTCTGGGTAAAAGTTGTTTGGGAGGTGCTGACCCTCGAAGACCAGTTTGTTTCTCATTTTATTCCAGTTGTTTTTGTTGATACAGAGATATTGCAATGAATATTACTTTTCACTTTTAGCTACTTTGTTATTTTGAGTCTGTTGCCTTGTTTACTGTTCGATTGGTGTGTATTCTTGATGTTTGCTGCGAGTTGTTTGGTTTGTGTTCTGGATTGTGTGTGAGAAGGGACTCTAAAGTGGAGGTATTCATCAAGGAGCTGGTCCTCGAAGTCCAGCAGGCTGTGTTCATTTTGTTTTGTTTTGTTTTATCCTTCTTTTGTTAATCTTACTTGTTAATGTTTGCTGAGCTGAAGTTGTTCTTGACTTAGTGTAGACCGGCTTAATATCAATATATATATTCTGGTTGTTTTCAGGGTTTGTGCAGTGTTCTTGTGTGTGTTTCTGGGTTTGTTTATTGGTGATTTTTACTATTTTGGTTGTGTGTGTTTGAGATACTGGAGTGGGTATCTATCAACCTCATCATTGTTCCTAATATTTTCATAATCAACAGAATTTGATATATGTCTAATTCCACCACCCTAATTTAGTTTGGGACATGGAATGAGTGAGGTGGGAACTTTTTATCACTTGTTTGTTGAACGGAAAATATTTATGGACCTGGCTTCAGCTGGGATACCTAACTGATTTAGCATGGTGGAAGTAGGGATAAACCAAAGCTAGGCAATCTTTTTTGGTCGGAGGTTAAGGACAAGTTGGTCTGGGGTAGCATGAGGGTGAAGTTAATGGTGTGCTGGGCTTTTTCTTTAATATGAGGTGTGTAGGAAACACTGATTTTATGCATCTGTTTCTATTAAAATGGTTGCTGGGTGCTGTTAAATTTGTTTTGAATGTGATCTGTGGAATTGACTGTAGCTGTGTTAGAGCAATAGGTAACCCTTTCCTGCCTTAAACATTTTTAGTGTACAATTTACTAACAAATTGCTTTATAGCAAGTTGATTAGGATAATACTTACTAAAGGGGAGGGTGTAGATCGGAATATTAGGTGATACTAAATATTTTTGTTTTAAGTTTAAGGTTAAAATAGTCAAACTATATTAACTGAATGAAAAGATGAGATTATGCGTGACAATTCTACCATCCACAGTCAATTCTAAAAGATATGTTGTTTTTGAAAAAGTGTTAAGTGTGCTTGATGTTTCACCAAATCCCATGGGGTCCATATAATTTACACTAATCTAGTTTATGTTATGCTCTATTTACAACTTGATCTATACTATGGCTTACTAAATGTAGTACTTCAACGGACAGTTATGAATTATTAAATCTAGTATTTGGATAAACTACTGTTGAGTCATAACTGTTTTTGATGATGTGATAATGTATAGTCTCAAAGATTAACTAAGCCAAAGTTATTGAACAATTTTT
The DNA here is from genome assembly GCF_008641045.1 of Pistacia vera. Lineage (NCBI taxonomy): Eukaryota > Viridiplantae > Streptophyta > Magnoliopsida > Sapindales > Anacardiaceae > Pistacia > Pistacia vera. The sequence goes on from NW_022196345.1 coordinate 116,890, forward strand.
TTATTTTTTATTTTTATTTTATTTTAATGAGAATGTAAAATTTAGATAAATTGGCTTAGCATAAGTATATGCATATACTTACATGCCATGCTTGTTTCGTGTTAATATTAAAATAGGCTTTGATCCTTGCTCGGCTTCTTGGGAGGAGAATCAACATGGGTAGCATCAAAGTAGGTGCCACTGCTTGTTCTCTCTCTCTCGCTCTCTCTCTCCCTCTCTCTAAATTATTTTTTAACTTTTTTATTATCATTATTTGGAAGACCATTGTGATGTAACGATAAGTATGCATGGTTGAACATAGGAACTGTCTGACAAATCTGTAATTTATCTAATATCTATTTTTTGAATTTTGTTGGTAATATTTATTTCTATTCCATAGATTGAAAGCTTGTACCCTGAAGAAATGGGACCCAATGCAATGTCAGTTAAAGACTTTTTGAGCACCGGGCTTCCATTGCTCGATAAAGATATTGGGGAGAGAGTTAGAAAGGCTTCTCTTTATGGGAATGTGCTTCGTTATGTCTGTATGATCGAGGGCTCAAGGTATTCTTACCACTTCATTCTAAATTTTATTCAATGCACATTTACACACACACATGGTCTACGTTGAATTTAGCCATAGCACCCTTCTTACCACTAATCCAAAAATTAAGTTGATTGGTAAGGTTTCTACAACCAACAATAGGATTTAAGATCTAGCATGCCCTCCTCACACACAAGTACCACTAAAACTCAATGCAACTTACATAAACTTGTAATCGGTGTAATGAGAGGATTTGAAGACAAGACCATTTAGTTACATGTTTATGATACCATGTTAAGTTACCATTAACTTGCATTTGATCTCTAATAGTGCCTTGATGTTAGGATAGTGAATAACAAGCAACCTTTTGATCTGAATCTTAGTTATACTGACTGCACCAGCTAGAAGTTGACCATTTCCCTGCACAGCAATCTGATATGATCTTTTACATGCTTCTTGCTTGGAAGATGTCACAATGTCTCAAGCCTTTGCTTTGTTTCTTGGTTGCATACCACCTTTCACTACGTCTAGAAACATTACACAACCTTTGATAATTGGTGTCAGATCAATTATTCAATGCAGAAGAAACATATTACAAGCAATTTCATCAGTCTTACATAGTCATCGATATCCAAGAAAATTGATGAATGGAGCCTTTTGCTTTTGATATAATATGCTCTAAACTTAGTATTATCAAAGCAAATTTCTGCTAAGCTTTTGTTAAATCTTGAGGTTGAAATATATTCTTGGTTTCTTCTGGCAAAATGGCCATTCTGCATCATATAAGTAGTTTGTGATGGAGCTGTATTATTTTTAGGGATCTATTTAAATGAAATTAACCCAGCAGTATTGCATTGAGAGAGTAAAAGGTCTTCGGTTTCAATCATACATCAGAAGTTCAACTCTCTGGGTTACCACTTGTTTGGGATGTAATATTTGACAATTCCCTGATTGTCTGGGTTACGAAATTGATGAGTAATGGTCAGAAATGGGCAGTAAGATGTCTGATCAATTATTCAATACGAAAGACATATCAGCAGCAATATCATTATTTCTGAGCATGATAGTTTATGACTAATGATCTGAAACAGGCAGGAGGAACACTTGCATTTCATTTTTATGAACAGTTTGGCTCTTGTGTGTTCAAGGCTCTCTCCACTTATTCGATATAGCATAAATATAATAGCTATCTTTAGTTTCAGTAAATGTTAGTATATCTCATATACCGGGTTTGATTCTTGTTAACTTGATTTTGTGGGTTGTATTTGTCCAACATGCTTCCCCACAAGGGCTAATAGTAATGTACTCCTACATTGGTATAGATAGTAGTATTTGGTATGGTTTCTAATACTCTAGTTTGAGCCTTCATCAAATCTCTTAAGCTACAGAAGCTTCTTTCCTATGATATTTAACTTTCTCAGCAGGGTTGAAGTTGGCATTCAAGAGCTTCCTAAGGACTCTCCTTTGGGAAGATTAAGAGGAAGTGACAATGTGGTACTCTCTCTCTCTCTCTCTCTCAGATAATGGCAGTCTTAATGTCGGAAATGCTTGGAAACTCCTATATATATATATATAAGGACGTCCTTACTAGAGAAACTCTTATATATATATATATATGTTAATGACTAAAGCTCCATTGCTGATTGAACTCATAACATTTACTGTTGATGATTAATAATCGGGTATAATTGTTTTGACGTTGAGATGTTTAATATTGATGGTTTGTCACTACGTTCTAGTTCTAGTTCATATGTGAGAGGAAAAAGAAGTTTTTTATTATTCTACAAATATAATTCATATATATCAAAGGATAGTTGGCTACATTAAAGATCATTGTTCATGTTTGAACACACCCTTATCTGGATATAATTTTTTAAGTTAATTAGCAAAAAAGAGTCACTTAATCTGAATTATTGACTTTTGGAGTTTTGTTGAGTGAAAGTGATATCTTTACTTCTAATAAAGTTTTAATCATAGTGGATGTGCATTTTGTATCATCCTTTCGATTTTGTAATAAGGGCAAAACTGAAATTACTTATTAGCAAATATTAGATTGTATATTCATGTCATTGAATGCCTTTTTTACTAGCAGGTTGTAGATACACTACTGAGAATTTATTATCCAAAAATTGTTTGCTATGCTATAACTGGTACCCAATTTTCAATTCCCCATCAGACAGAACTGGTCCTTGAGATGAGATTGCAGAGGCTCAGTCTGATGGGATTTTTCTTTCTAATAGAGATGGTGCATTGGGCAATGCGTCCCATCTACCGATCTTTGACACTTCCAGGGGGAATTCAATTTCAATTTTATCAGCTTCACTGATTTTTTTTTTTTTTTTTGTTTGTTTGGGGGGGGCGGTGGGTTTGTTGCTTGATTTCACACTTTGTAACATTTGAAGAGTGATGGCCATGTATTAGGAGTAACTAAAGTAAATAATTAGTTTCTAACTGTTTAAATTTATGTGCATGTCCATGATAGAAAAGGGGTAGACTTTGCTCTTAATTGTTGAAATTAAGAGGTGGTCCAGAATCTGCTCACTGACACCTATAGGATTATTGAGGTCCATTTGTCAAAACTAGTCGAACAGAGTACTACTACCTGAGGGAGTTGACTCTTTATTGAAACTGAATAAGCTAGGTGTTTTTGTCAGGCATGACTATGCCTATCAGATTTTTTCGACTTTCTGCTGCCTCTTCTATTAAGTTCTATATTGTTAGGATACAAGGGATACAAGGACAGAAACCAGATTTTCTTAACTTCAGGTTACATTACCATACAAAAACAATTTGGTTCATGTCTTTCGATCTAGATGCATCTAGGAGTGTAGCCATTGGGCAATTAACTGGGTTACTTTTCTGTTTATCAGCATGAGTTTCCTCAATATTTTCTGTGTAGCACGTTTGCTTTTAATCTACAACTGTGGCTGTCATTTTGAAAATACAGTCTTGAACATCTTAAGATGTTATGTAGAGTGAAGATATCCTTGAAACTGTTCAGAATCTCATCAAGATCTACTGCACTCTGTTTATATGACTATGTCCTACATTCTTAAGCTGTTTCTGGTAAAAAAAGGCACTTACCTTAAGTTATTACAGATAAACTTACTATTAATTTTCGTACTGAATTGCAGTTGGAAATATACAGTCGTTGTTATGGTGAACAACCATTAGTCATTCAAGGTGCTGGAGCTGGAAATGATACAACAGCAGCTGGTGTACTGGCGGATATCCTTGATATTCAGGATTTATTTCCTTGAAAGAAATTGTGCTCCTTAGTTAGAAGATAGTTGGAATCGCAGTTGCTAGGTATGCATTTAAACTTGTGTACAGATTTGCCTAACCATTATATTGTTCTTGGTTTGGGATTCAAAATGCATAATATGAGTAGTTTTGAATTGGTTTCACATTAGAAAAATAACTTGTTTTATATGGCTAAAGTAGAAAATGATAACAGTGATATGCTTATGAGAAAATGCTTTTAAATATGATCATTGGGCATTTAATGGTAACATTCATATGTTGACATCCATTATTTTTAGTCTTAATATTTTACGGTGTGACTAGAATTCTGATGTGAACGTTAAAATGTCAATACCTATATGTGTTTGTAGGATCGGAGTTAGAAAGTAGGGACGTCTCATTAATCTGAAACACACACAAATCATGCAGCATTTTGCTTTTATACCGAGCAAGAGTGGATGTCATTCATTATCTTTCTTCAATAGTCAAGACTCCAGCTCACATTATATCATATCATATGTACTCTTGTTTCTTCTAACTTCATTCAGAGTCACATTTCACATGATGGTTTTCTTCTAATGTTGTTATATGTCAACCACATTCTACTACACTGATGAAAATTATTTTATATTTGTGACTTCTGCTTGACTCATCAATTATATAATATTCTTCCAATAGCTCAAGAGTCAGCTCCTCCATGTTTCTCATAAAAATTTTTCATTTAAATGTCATCAATAATCTTTAATTAATACTATGTAATGATGGTCTCATTCTTAGAATATTTAGAATAGGGTTAGCATCTTTTAATTTAAGTTACAACATATATTTATGGTCATTGATTAATTGCAATGTAACGGCTATGAGAGGGTAGTTGGAAGTGATTATTTCCTTTCTTTTTTTACATTATTAAGACAATAATTAGGGCTATACTTTGTGAATAAATCAATGTTTTAAAAACTGGACCGCTCCTTGACTTGGTCAAGGGGCCAATTCTCAGATTGATAAGTCTAACCGGTCGGTCTGACTGGTGTACAATAGATACATTCTTAAACAACTCTATCAGTCCTTATAAGTTTGAAAATTATAGACACACCCCTAAAATTTTCATAAGTCCCTGTAAGTTTGAAATAAAGCAAACGCACCCCTGTAGCTTTTATTATTCTTTTCTCTCTCCCTGTTACTTTCTTTTTTTGTTTTTTATTTCTCTCTCCCCATCACTTTCCCCTCTCTCTATTGTAATTTTTTTTCTCTTTTCTTCTCTTGGTCTCCTCTTCTCTTCCTTCTTCCTTCCTCTTGCTCTTCATTTCCTCTTCTCTTTCTTCTTCCTTTCCCTCCTCCTTACTTCACTTGACGGCTAAGAAGGCCTTGGCAGTTTCAATCTGGCCAAATGAGGTCCAAATCGGACCGGCCACTTCTTCCTTCCCCTCCCCTTACTTCTTGTTCTCCACTTTAACAAGGAATAAACCCTAAATTAGAGAGCCAAAAACCATGCTCCAGTGATAAAACTCAAAATTAGGGATTTGGAATTAGATTTTACTATTGGAGAATAGTTAACCCGGTTTTGCCCCTAAATCGGTTGGATCGATGGGTTGTTACAATAACATCGGTCCAATTGTGGGTCATACCGGGTTAATTCATATTCCTGGTTTTTCAACTTGACCGGCCCAACTCGGCTTAGTGGTCGGTTCTCAGTCGAACCGGTTAAACCGGTCAGGCTCGGTTGGGTTTTAAAACAATGGAATAAATAATGTCAAATTAATAAATAATAATTAGAGTTTAACTTGTAATTTGTATTTTAAATTAACTATGAATGATGTGCATGAAACTACATTAGATTAAGTGTTGATGTTATTTAAATAGAATGATAGATCTTTTAATTCATCCCTTAGAGGTTTCTAAATATTTAAAAAAAATAAAATTAATTAATTAATTTTTACAAGAACTCACTTTTCACCTTGGACCCCCCAAGTAACACTTTACACAACAATTCCCTCCGGAAGTATAAACAATAAAGGAATAATTTTAAAACCAAAAGAATTTTTTTTTCAAAAGTTACACTATAAATTTATATATAAAACTAGTTGAAAGCCCGTGGGTTGCTTTTGAAATTGGTTTTCGACACGTTGTTTATCTTTTGAATCATGTTTATTTGGTTATGAATTTAATTTTGACATTACTTTTTTTTTTTTTTTTTCAAATTTCAATATTTTGATTAATTGCTATTTGTATTTTATTGTATACATTGTTTTGGTAATAGTTTTGATTGATATAATATATTATCACATATTTAATAGAATGTTCAATTAATAAATAATATTTTATTTTAATTGCATATAAATTTTATCTGAAAAACAATATTTTATTGTAAGTTTTTTTATACAGTGAATAAAAGATTAATAATAGTATTTTTTTTTTTTCATTATTACACATCAATAGTAAAATTATCAGGTGGTGTTGCTTTTGCCACATCAGTTTTAGCAACAACGGGCGATGTCTCTAGATCAGGCGATGAAAACTCTTGGGAGCTGAAAAATAAAAACCTAAAAGCTGGACCCAACAAGAAAATTAAATGATAAGAATCTCAACCCACTTTTGTGTTAAGAGTCTTCCTGTGGCAATAACTTTTACGGGCCAGGAGTTCTGGATGAGTCTCCAATTGGGAAGATGAAATTTCTCTGTAGCTTTGGTGGAAAAATGAGAGACTGCGAAACTGACTTAGAGTCTTGTAAATGTGAAGGGACTAACACCATTCAAATCGTTTGCATGTGAATGTGAATGGTCGTCTTTACTTGAAAATTAATCAAGTTTGTATTAGACTTTTGGATGCTCGAATTACATGATGCCCCAATTACATGTGAATGTGTTTAATAATATTTCATCATGTCAAAACCTTTGGATGCTCCAATTACATGATGTCACATGTTTAATAATATTCTATCAGTGTTTATGTGAGAATTAACCAAGTTTTACTTAAAGACTTTTCGAATGTCCCAATTACATTCTCGTAAATATCTTTAACTGTTTATATTAAACAGCAACACATAACACATACAATGTAATAAAATAAAAACTTATGAAACTATTCATATTAACAAACCTTTGAAATTTACATAAATGTATTACGAATGACATACAACATATAAGAGCCTTTAGATTTACATAAATTTATCTCTATATAAAGGGAGAATGACATTTTTCCATCCAAGGTTTGGCGAAATGACATTGTCCCACCCGTCAAGTTTCAAAATGACACTTTCCCACATTTTGTCCGATTCTGTTTGTTTTTTTTTTTGTTAATATTTAACTAAAAAGACAAAAATACACTTAAATAGTTTATTTCTTAATTAGTTTATTATAAATTAAAATTTAGTTAAGTCATAATGATTATTTATTAGTTTAAGCGTAAAGATATTTTTTTTTCCTTTGTTTATTTAATTAATTAGGACTATTGATTTTCTATGTTACTTAGTAAAAATGAAAACATTATATTATGAAAAAACATTATAAATTTAGTAGATTATTGAATAATAGTGATGAGGTATTGATGACATTATAAATAAATATTAAGGTTATTTAACTTTAAACAATTTCATAACATTACTCTTAACTTTTTAGTTGGGACTAACTATTTTTTCTTTTTCGACTTTTTAATATTTGATTTTTTGGCTAATTAAAAAATAATAAATTCAAATATTTAAGGGTATTTTCATCTTTTAAGTCAAATATTAAAAGAAAACATAACAGAACCTAACAAATGGTGGGAACGTGTCATTTTGAAACTTGAAGGGTGGGAAAAGTGTCGTTTCACCAAACCTTGGGTGGGAAAATGTTGTTCTCCCCTATATAAATGATAATATTTATAACAAACAACAATCAATAAGGTTATTAATATCTGTCATTAATAACAAACAATATCAAACACCAATTATATGAAGCCACATATACCACTAAATCCAACTCATTAATCTCTGCCACAATACGACCAATAAATTCTAGCCAAATGTCAAGAATTCAAATCAGCACCTATCAAATGCAACCAAAATGTCAGACAATTTGCCTACGTGGCAAAATGAAGGAATTCTACCTCTTCAAAACGGCAATCATATAGCCTATGTCCTAAGATTATATATATATAAAAGAAGAATAAAAATTGTAAATCAAATGTATCACTCTTAAATGTAATTAAAAGTCTATTAAGCTAAATGGAATCCTATAAAGATTTCATAGATCGTTAAACCTATCTCTAGCGTTTGCTTAATCTACGGTGTTTACTCTAAGAAGTTAACACATGAATCACTTCTCAGTCTCATCATGCTCAACATTTAATTGAATCAAAAGAAACCAACATCCACTTGCATTAAGTACAAGAACAAACACATAATTCAAGCAATAGAACTAAAAAACAACACAAATTTATAGAGTAAACCATTGTAATCCAAGTTACATCAAAACCCTAACCCAAAAGTGAGTTAGTTCATGCTCAAAATAAAGAAAAGCATCACATTAACTGTAAATGTGGAATTCAACATATTAGACATTGAAAGAGGAATGAATTCTTCTCTAATTTGGAGACCCAAATTCTTGAAATGTCCTACTTCTCTTCCCCTTATCTAAAAATGTCGACCTCCCCTTAAAAATGAACCAAGTCTCTCTTAAATAGTCGGCCAAAACCCTAGGAACTAATACAATACAAGTAAAACGCAATGTTTTACAAAAAATATATTTTTGTAGTTTTCGCCAAGGCGAAGAAGATTCTCGTCGCGGCATCGATTTGAATTTTGTTGAACCATCTGTCCAGAGGCTAGCTTATCGCGACAAAGAGAGAACCCTGTCGCGGTGCAGTCTTGCTGATCTTTGTTGAAATTATGAAACTACCCTCCGCTTGCTTCTTTCCTTGAGTCTTCGATCTTCGTGATCCCCAATAAGAACAAACTTCACAGTGCTTCCAATTAGCATCAAAATTCCCCCGATTCCTGAATTTCGCTTGATTCTAGGTTCAGAAACTTATTTTTGTTCGGTTTTGCTCCAACTGCATGTTTTGGTTTGAAACGTAAAATATACAAATTTAAGTAGTAATTTAAGCACAAAACTTAATAAGAAGTATCCGAAATCCTACAAAAAACATAAAGGAAACAGTATAATCCTAGGATTATCAAATCCCCCAAACTTAAGGCATGCTCATCCTCGAGCATCAAGAACAAAATGAGACTGAAGAAGAATAATATAAAAGAAAAAAGATTCAAAAAGAAAAGGAAAATTTAAATCAAACACAAAAGAAATGTTTAGAATTGATTGCAAATGCAAGTCTAAAAAATTATTGATACATTATTACAAGAAAATGCTTAACATTCCAAGAAGTTATAAATTGATTGACTATCTTTCTCTATCAGTCCCCTAAGTAGGTAATCCCCACTTCAATCCACCTTCTGACTTCCCAGATTATTTTATGCAGAAATGTGAAGTTTATCAAAGGGGTGGTAGACTCCGTAAGCCTAAGTATCGAACCACTCTCCACTAATGAGGACTAGACATCACTAAGGATCAAAAGGTCATTGTTGGCTTGTAACATTAGGCTTGGGTGAGTGGCTCGAGAGAAGGGATAGGAAAAACAAAGCAAGAGAACTCGGTTTTCCTCATGTAAACACAAAGAGCAACATCGACAAAACCCATTCTTTCTCATTTTCCAACCAACTTCTACGATCTTTTTCATAACTCCCAAACTCATGCATTTCTTATTTTTGTGTTGGAAATGCATAAGGAAATCTAAAAGCTTTAAATACCACTATATACATGTTAGAGTAGATGCCCTAGAGCCAATAAATTATTATAGAATTGACTCTTTGTAATAATATTCATTGATCAATAAAATGCATTTTATTCTATATCGCGTAAATCATCATTGTATGTATTGATATATGTCTTTAGAATGGTAGAACCGTGACGAGGGTATCAAGTGTTTCAAATCTTGATAGTAAGAACCCTATGAGCACATATGGTGGCCATTCTAGAAACGTCTGTAGCCCCAGTATTATTTTGAAGTAAGGGCATATATAATACGATAAGGCTATCATAGTGTTGAATGACCCTGTCGAAAGGCAGTGATTGATCTCACTTGTCAAGGTTGTTTGGTGACAACCAGATGCAACACATGGGTGCTTGCTGTAGGCAAGTTCATTGGACTGATCCACCAGAGGATTCCATATGGATGGTAACCCCAGTGTTTATGGAACAAATCCTCTAACGAATGGTGATGCATGTGATCCTTAGACTTAAGATCACCGGAGCGCCTTGTACACCGATTGGTGTAGTTTGACACTAGTCTAACGCAGTTCTATTCAGAGCTGTCAATACGGTGGTGATTGACTATATCAAGGAGTGTATCAAGACTATAGTGGATAGATAGAGGATTCATCACTCTCGGGTATGGGAGAAGTTATCTTATGGCGCAATTCAATAAATGGCAATGACACTAAAACTGTGGCCACAATGGGATTGAGTTGTTGCTCTATCTAGTTTATAATACAGGTCATTGGTCTAGTAACTGAATACACAATATCGAGAGTAACCGAAGGTTGACACTATTTCTATGCCTCGGTCTCGTTGAGATAACGGATGATGAAAGGATCGAATTGTACGGTAACCATATCGTTGACAGGTAGCTACTTCGCTGAATCCGAATCTATCAGGTGGCTATGATGCCTTGCTAGGGGCTAATCTTGGTCTGTGTGTAGTGAGACGATTAATTGGTGTTAATCGCGATACTATACGCTACCGGTATGATGAGGAGCCTATGTGTCACACACATAAAAGATAATTTAAGAGCCAGCTTAGAAGAAGGGGGTTTTCGTCTTCTTAGGTGAAAAGGTATTTTGGTAATTTCACAGTGCAATTAAATTTGCTGAGATTGTAGCCTTTATTTAATTTGATATTAAAATTAAATAAGTGAGATTACGTTTAAATATGTGTTCGCATATATTTAAATAAATTATCATTATTTTTAAATGTTAATATATATATATATTAATTGAATTTAATTGAGATAATGATAAATTAAAATTAAAAAATATCTTAAAGGGGGTGTTTGGAAACAAGGGGTGTTTGGGTTGGAGCCCAAACCCATTCCATGATGGAATAGGGTATAGTGTGCACTATATAAGTGCACACTTTGTGAAATATTAAAAAAAAAAAAAAAAAAAATTCGTTCATTGAAAGCAAAATATTCCAACCCCTTTTCTTCTCTCTCACGCCAGATTTTTTTTGCTTGAAGACAATATTTAATTTGTTTTTCATCTTGGTTTTTAAAGGCTAAAGAGAATCTAGCAAATCCCTCTTTAGTTCTTTGAGGTTGTCTTCGTGTGGACTACATTGGTTCGATCCTAAACTTGGGTCGGTAGCGAAACCCATTCCGAGACATATTGGAGGAGCCTCCAACGTGGGTATAGTTTATTAACCTTGAGCTGTTTTACTGTAGATTTTAATATGTTGTATAAATTATAAATTTGTGCCCTGATCTTGGTTCAAAGGAACGATCTATAATATCAAAATAATTTTTGTTTCCGTTGCCATTCATGATCGTTTCCTCACAATACAGAGTTTTTTTATTTCTTTGAACTCAAAAACAATTGGGGTTGCTTGCCCCCTTTTTATTGCCTTTTCTTACAACCCTCAAACTTGAACTTTTTAATCCATCACTTCTTCACACGCCTCTCTACTCTTTTATATTATACACTAGGTCTAAAGTTCTCCTAAAAGGTATGAGAAAGTATTTAGGGTGAAAGGTTTGGACATTTTTTGTTGTACAAGAAGAATAAGGCAATTAAATCAATAGGCTCAAACAGATGACCAGGGACAATTCATTCATGGGTTGCCTAGAAAGGCTCAAACGTTCTGAAAAATTGTCTAAATCATTTTCTCAACAATGTCTATTCCTAGAATTTTGCCTCAAATACCTCTCAACTAGTTTCTAGAGTCTACCAACATTATCAAGACATTACTTAACCACATAAAATGAATTTAAGCATGCCGAAAGAATGAAAATGGTGGTTGAACCACTCAACAAACCTCAAGCTAAATCAAGTCAACCAACCTAACTTGAAGCAATGCTTCACATTTCTATAAATAATATTCTAACAATCCTAGTTTCATCATAGACTTATGCAATTCATCTGGGCAACAACAACACAACACACACTAAACAAATAACAATCAAAGAACTTAAAACAAAAAGAAACACAATTTTTAGCTAAAACACACAAACAAACTAAACACAAAAGTTTTAAAAATTTTCCTACCCCCAAACTGAAAATGACATTGTCTCCAATGTCACATCATGGACATCCAAGGAATAGATACTCCCCTGATTAATTCGTAAAGGCTGATTTTTTGTGCAAAATCCTGGCGTCCATTCCTTGGCTTCCTTGTCATCATCATCTGTCATATAAACGAAAATCTATGGTCAATTTATCGTCTTTCTTTAGGATGCTATCATCAAATGCCTTTTTTGCTATAAGTGGTGGTCAATTCTAATTGCAGCAAATAGATTTGTGTCACAGGACCTTTATCTTCATGGCTTCTACAATGCTTCAATTAAGTTGCCTTCAGATTATACTGTTGGAGTTATTGTTGCTTTCTATGTGAGTTCTCTTCTCAACATTCTTAATTTTTTTTTTAATTTGTAAAATAATAATAATAAAAATAATTCATTATCTATTCTCAACAATCAAAATAAGTTTTTTTCTTTGGCTCTACACGTCTCTTGCTTAAAAGTTCACATTTTTCAACAAGGTTTCTCTTTTTCTGATTGATTTATAGACTTATCAATAATACCTAGTGGGTTATTGTAATGACTCATTTCTCATAAAAACATGCATAGTAAAAATACATGTAAAAATAACATAAAAAGTTGGGCCCAAAATTTTATTTTATTAACCATATGTATTCTTTATACAAATATATACAAGATTTGTATCATATGCAAAACTATCAAAATAGGGTGGATAGTGTAGCAGTTTCTCTTCGTATGCCGATGTCCATCCGACTGTGTCCTCATCTAGAACCTGTAAAAACATAGGGAACAACTGGATGAACACAAAACAATGCTCAGTAAGTAAACCCATTTACTCAAATATCCCCGTAACTCTCTCTCTAATTCTTTCCCTACCATTTCTATTGACTCTTTTTCTTATACAACTATCTATTTTCTCTTTCTCATAACTCTTTTATACTAACTCTCTTTCTAGTAAGTCACGGCCTCATTTGACCGGAGGCACGGCTGGGACTCGCTCCCACTCCCTGTGACTTCTACTCATTCTAGCCTATCGGACTTGGTTATGCATGGATTCAGAACCTTTGGCCATGTGAGTGCATAGAATCTCTCGGGCAAACTCGGGTATAGCCCTCATCCGCATGTACTCTACGGGCTACACCACTTCTCTCTCTGATACTCTTGCCGCTCTCTCTATGCGGCGTACATGCGGGAATACTTTACTCGTACTCACAGGTTCCCTATTGCACAACCTACTCTATTCTCTTATTTAGCACTACTCTAGCTTTTACTCTATAGTGCTCATTCTCTCTTTCTCTTTACTCTCTTTTCTAGTGCATAAATAAAGCATAGTTAATGCACATAAATGACTCATACTCATTAATGCATTTATGAAAAGCAACTATGACATGTAGCAACAATTAAGGCTTTCTACTCTTACTTATGCTTCTCTTGAGTATTTCATCATACAACTCATGTACATAAAAACTCTACTCTAACTCTAACTTTTCTCTTTTCTTTAATCAACCAAATGGGAGAAAACTCCCTCATAAACTCTAAATTTCCTATCAAAAGAAAAACACTTCCATAAGCTTGCTCAAAACTTCCTCCAACTTCAATCAAACTCAACCCAACACCAAGCAAATAAAACACTTCTCATAACTCAATTTATGTGTGTTACTCATTCATAAATACTAATCTCATTCATCTCATTCAACAAATTTAATGAATACACACATATATATATAACTCTACTCAAAAGAGTTCTTAAATCTCAACTTAGGTTGAATTTACTTACCTTATGGGGAAATAGCTTCTTTAACACTTCTTCTTTCCTTTGGGAGCTTGCCTTTTCTCTACAACTTAACCAACAACCACAACATGAGACTCTAATCAAAACATAATAAAACTCTCATCTAAAGCAAGAATCCTTACCTTAGGATGCTTTAGATTAAAACCCTACTAAAAGTTACTCAAAAAGGCTCTTGGAAATCCTTGGAAGATTGAAGGAATTTGAGAGAATTTGGAAAATGAAGGAGGCGGTGGAATGGGAAAATGAAGAGTTCTCAAAGACTAAACCCCCTTAAATATCTCTTAACAACTCATTCTTCCCATTTTGCCCTTGCTCTTTCTTAGAAATTCCATCCATATCCTTTGATTCCTTACAAACACACCCCCATACTAACATATTCTCCATGAAATTTTCTTACATTTTACTCCCCACTTTTCCTGCTAATTAGAGGTAAAATGGTCAAATAGTACCCAAGGGAAAAAATATCTAAAACTTAATAAACTTTTCAACCGGCACGTCGCCGCGGCGAAGAAGCTTCCTTCGCCGCAGCGAAAATGTCCAGCAGCTTCCCCCATGGCTTCAACACCTCTTCGCCGCGGCGACGAGTATCCTTCGCCCCGACGAGCCCTGTAACATCAAAAACCTTCTAACTTTGACTAAATCCAAGGCAAAAGCTCAACATATCAATACAACCTAAGACCAACCAACCACTATTCACAAAAACCGACTCAATTAAGAGCGAAGAAAGAAACATTAGCAACGTACCTCAAGTGGGGCGTTACAGTTATCCTGCAATTTTTATTTTTATTTTTATTTTTATTTTTATTTTTATTATTTTATTTTTTTTTGACAAAGTTTTGAGCTTTGGTTGAAAATTTCAAATAGTGACATATTTGAGAAGAACCATGATGATATAGACTTTGAGTTCAATTTGTGGATATTTTATTTATTGATTTTTAATTATCAATTCAATATAAAATGAACTTTAATATAGAAAATATATATTTAAAAGACAAAAAAACCAATAATAATGTAAAAAAAATATATATATAATAAACATATCAATGCAACTTGAAAATGAATATAAGTTACAGAAATTACGGAAGGTCAGTATAAATTTTAAGTTTAAATAGTTGATCTTGATAATATTCAGATGATCTTAAATATCATGCTCGATTCACTACAAAATACTGACATCGAATATCAAAAATATGTCTGCAAAAATAATATCAGTTGTACAAGTTGATGATCCCGAAAATATAATTAGACCATATAATATTCAGGAGATCTTCTCAAGTTGGATGAATGATTTAATGACATCTACCTATAATTGATATTAATAATTATACAGGTACAATTATTAATTTTATCTTAACACAAGTTTGTCTATATATATTGTAAGTATTTTGGTTTTGTCAACTTATTCATGCAGATTGGTGCAAAATCTATTTAGTTTCACTTTAAAGGTGTTCAAAACTAAATCGCAGTGATTACAACACGTCTGGTAGATTTTATTTTAATATTCATGCATATCGCACCTACCATAATTAAATGTGATTATATTTCCAGTTGTGGAAAGATTTTTTGTGGACATTATATATTATGTGAGTTGGAAAATTTTTTATTTAATTATGATTTCAAGAATTCTTTTCCTAAAAGAAGATTATGATCTTAAGAATTCTTTTCTTATAAGGAGATTATAGATTAAAGAATTCTTTCTTATAAAGGAGTCTAGGATCTCAAGAATCCTTTCCAAAACAGGTTTGGTTTCTTGTTTATCCTTTCAAAGTCACTAAAGTATAAATAATCATTTTATTATTGTGACTTATTTTAAGGAAGCCATATTATTTACCTCCATTATTCTCTGAATATTTTCTTTGAGGTTGTTTAGTCTTTGTAGGTTTCCGATATGCTTTGGTAGGCTTTGAATTATCGTGTTTTATCTCTTACTGCATGAGTTAATTCTGGAACGTTGTTCCGTGTTGAGGTGTGGATGTGTTCGAATTGCTGCTGCCGAAGTAATTCGTCATTGTTGAAACTTGAGAGGAGCTCAAGTGCGACCTGGTGGTCCCGTGGAGGAGAAATTAGACTATGAAGATTTGAGGTTCAACAAAGAGCGAAGATTGAAGTGTTGTCCAAATAGGGAGTTTTTACAATTGATACTTATTATTGTCTTTGTAATTGAACACATAATTATTTCATAGTGGATTAGCTTCTTCTGGACTTGGTCCCATGGATGTAGGTATGTTGCCGAACCATGTAAAATTGAGTTGTTTGCTTTATTTTATGTCGTGAATGGTTTATATGTTTAATCGTTAGTTTAGCAACTCATTAAGCATAACGTAAACAAGTAATCTTAATTCCGCATAAGTCTTAATCAACATGATAAGAGTTTAAAACTTTTATATATAGTTTATATTTACTTTAAAATTTGTATAATTTAATAATTATTATGTTTTAATCTAATTTATTTATTTTGTTAGAATAAATTTATTTATAATCTATTTAAAAAATATTAAATAAACATATTTGTGTATCGCGTGGACCATGTCTAGTTTAAATTATAATTTGGTGGAGTTAAAAAATGAGTATGTATCATAAATGCTTTTTGCTTTCAACTTCCAACTTCCCGTATATATGTTAAATCCAACCACCAGCAAAAGCTAAATGACAAAATTCTTGCGTGATGGTTTGTAAATTCATGTGCAGCTTTCGACATCATTATCATGTTGTTTCCATCCCACCATATTAAATATTTATACCATTTAAAAGTCTTTATGATTTTAACCAACAATGCAAGAATGACTGAACGTCTTCTCATTCCCACTTTCTTGTGACATAAATATATTTTTCTTGTTGGGGGTTGTCTTGCCAGGTTGTATACTATTACTTGATTTGCTTCTACTCTAATTGCATATAGTTTATAAATATAATAAGAAATATTTTATTTTTATGGTATAACTTTCTTTAAAAAAAAGAAAAAAAACTTTTCTTTTAGATATTTTTTTAATTTGATTTTTATTGTTTAAACATACTTATTAATTGTTTTTAGTTTAAATATTAGTTTTATTTATTTATGTCACATCTCACATAGCTAACAAATGCATGCGTACTTCAGTTTATAAATCTTGAATTTCTTCAATCAAACTATTCCTATTTTGATTGAAGGACAATTGCATCAATATTGTTAGGAGTGAATAAATTAATTAAGACTCCTAGAGAATCGGTGAAATTGCCTAAAAACCATAAGATCATTGGACACATGGTTTAATCATCAATTAGATTATAAAATGCAATTAGGTTTCTAAGAAAAGGGAAAGAGGGCGTAGAATGAAGTGATCTCTTCAATTGTGAAATAAAATTCCCCCTTATTTTGCATCCATTGGTGAAAGCATTTGAACCTCCATTGAAGCATTTTTAAGAGGGTTCCCAACCTTTACCCTGTTACATTATCAGATCTACGTTACATGTGATGTTTGACCTTTACTCAATAACTTAAGTATGAGATGGTTGGTTCAACGAGGGGTGTGATTAATATTTTAAAATTCAATGTGTTCAATGTGACCTTTTTTTATAACATATGGAGTTTTCTTGATGAATTAACCATTCCATAGTTGTAATTTCAGGAATACGCAAAGTGTCCAACTCTTTTCGCAGTCTAGCTAAGAGGGCATGTTGCATCAGAACAATGTTTTCATTGTATACATATTATATGCGAGCGCTAAGTATTAGTATTAATATTTGACCTTTAATCTTCACATAACCTTGAATTTAAATTTTATATTCAAATCAATGCCAACTATTAATTTTTTTTTGGTGACCAAGGACATTCGAACTAGTTTACGTGTATCTCAACTAATCCTACGAGGCTTTGAAGTGGACAACTGGGTAAATCTCCTCAATAACCACCCCTATTAGAAATCAAAGTACATCGAACTCAAAACCTTTTGACTAATACACCTACAAATTTTAGTTGACTGTTGGGTGACCTAATGGTGGTTATTAATTATTATTTTTACTAAAACTTAAGATATGTGATTTTATGACTATTTAAAAAAAATATATAAATGGAGTATCCTTGATGGTTTGACCTTAATATTAAAAGAAGCCAATACGCAGAAGTATGGAAAGAGGAAATCAAATACTTCAACCCAACCTTTTATTAAGAGGTAGCCCAGACGGTGGAAGCAAAATTAGGTGGTAGTTACACTTATTTAATAATCTTGGCTGGCAGAAGTTCCTTTTCCCACTCCACACCGCCACCATATAACTCCTATCCATCCATCTATTACTCTTCACAAACTTCTTCTTCTTCACAATAATGGGCACCATGAGATCATGTTTAAGCTTGTTGATGGCGTTGCTCATGTTGGTTTCAGTTTCAGGTCAAACACTGGCTCCTCAGCCCTCCGCCGCCTTTGGACCATCAGCTACCCCTATGGGGCCATCTATGGGGCCATCAGCCTCAAATGACTGTATAAATAAACTTCTTAACATGTCAGATTGCTTGTCGTATGTGACAGCCGGAAGCAATGTGACGGTGCCGGACAAGCCGTGCTGCCCTGAGCTGGCGGGGCTGGTGGAGAGCAACCCCATTTGTTTGTGTGATCTTCTTGGCCAGAGTTCTAGTTTTGGACTGAATATTGATCTCAATAGGGCTCTTAAGTTGCCTTCCGTCTGTAAAGTTGCTACTCCTCCCGTTTCTTTGTGCTCAGGTACTTGGCTTTAACTCATCCATATTTAACTAAATTTAGCAATATATTTGTAAGATCAATTCTATTTTAATAAAAATGAATTTTAATTTTAGTAACTCTTTAATCATATATATCAGATAAATTGGTTTATATGTATGATATTATTACATAAAATAAGTGAATAATTTAGAATATAGAAATGCATATCTTAAAAAAGAACATAAAAATTTTATACTATTTATGAAAGCCAATGTTGTTAATAAAATTTGGGTTTGGGTTGAGAGCCAATGAATAAATTAGTACAACCAAATAATAAAATATAAATGTAAGAGAAGAGAATTAAATGCAACAACCAAACGGAGCCTAAGTCCACTCTGTCTCATTTAATGCCTTTTAAAGATTCTCACCAAATCGCGTGTTACTGTTTTTACAGCTGTGGGAGTTCCAGTTCCAAGTCCAAGTCCAAGTCCAAGTGAAGCACCCGTGCCTGGTAATGGAGGTGCTGGTAGCCCTTCCTCAGGAAACACTAACAGTGGAGCCTCAACCTCAAGCATTGAACGCTACGTTTTGGCTGTAGTTGTTGGCGGCTTGCTTTTTGCATTTTTAATTTAAGGGATTTGGATTGGACTTAAACT
Source organism: Pistacia vera (assembly GCF_008641045.1). NCBI lineage: Eukaryota > Viridiplantae > Streptophyta > Magnoliopsida > Sapindales > Anacardiaceae > Pistacia > Pistacia vera. Next base: position 136,040 of record NW_022196345.1, read on the forward strand.
ATGTTGTTTCAATTTCTTGTTTCAATTCTATTTGCCTAGTCATCCAATTATCTTTGAAGATAATATGTAATATTATTATTATTAATAGACAATCTCGGATATCATCCACATTCAAAAGCCATTCTATTTTATATAAATTATATCATTCAATTTTCTATAATATTATGTAAAATAAATAATATCATTTAATATTTCATAGGATTCATTGCCCATAAGAAATTATTAATAAGAAAATATATTTAAATAATAACTAAATATTATAACTTTTTATTAAAATTATACAATACATTATTAACATTTTACTAGGGCCTTCCCCCAAATGGGCCCCTAGAAAAGTGCCTCGCATGCCTGCGGCTCAAATCCATTTGACCTCTTCTGAGATATCACCACTCTATTTCATTTCACTCGTTCAACAAATTAATCTTTTCATCACATTGAAAAAAAATTAAGAAATGTATAAGAAATCGTTAACTCTAGAGATGTTGAAATAGGTAAAATGTTTGGAGGATTTGATGATAATTTGAAAAAATTTAGGGTGTGCCTTTTTTTTTTTTACTTTTAATTTTAGTCCCACTTAACACTTGCTGGTGGTATTTCGAAAATACTACAAAATGGGAAATTACATAAATAGTTTTGATTGCAATTGGATAATAAACGAGTACAAAGTTTACTTAGAAATGGGTCGACTATGGATTGTTGTCTTCTTTTTGGTTACTTCCACCACGAGCCCTCTATTGATGTTGAGCCTGAAAGAGTTGCAAAACTGAACACACTTGTATTGATAAATTAATCGTATATAAATACATCAGAAGATAGTTTGAAGATCCTAGAAACTAGGAAGGATAGAAACTGAATCCTATATCTATGGGTGACAGCTAAATACAACTAAATACATTGAATAATACAAACTGATATGGAAGACTAAGTCTATCAGTTGAGATTATCTCTATTATGCCCCCTCAAGATGGAGCTCAGGAGAGTAGTCCAATCTTGTGTTTAAGTTGGAGAAAGCGTTGCCTTGGAAGTGGCTTGGTAAGAGCATCAGCAAGCTGATCTTCAGAAGAAACATGAGCTACTCGGAGAGCACCATTTTGAACTTGATCCTGGGTAAAATGAAAATCTATTGCAACATGCTTTATTCGGGAATGAAAAATTGGATTGGAGCAGAGCTGTGTTGTTCCAATATTATCACAGTAAATGACAAGGCAGTAGGGAGGCGTAATTCCAAGATCAGTCAAGAGATAACAAATGAAATTAAGTTTAGTAGCTGTATTAGCAACGGATCGATACTCTGCTTTAGTAGAGGATCTAGCAACAGTCTGTTGCTTTTTAGAACTCCAGGAGACAGGATTTTTTCCAAGGTATACAACATAAGCACTTGTTGAGCAAAAAGTGTCATTGTCCCCTGCCCAATCAGCATCAGAAAAGGCATATAAACTAAGAGAAGTGTCAGAGAAGGCATGCAGACTGAGAGTAGAGTCATTGTAGAGTTGTAGACCATCATCAACGGTGCCAACAAGATAACGCAGTAACCGTTTGACAAAGGACCAATGTTCAGTTGTTGGGCAGTGCATATATTGGGAGAGTTTGTTGATAGTAAAAGCGATGTCTGGTCTTGTTATTAGCAAATATTGGAGACTTCCAACCACTTGGTGATATTCAGTTGGTTCAGTCAGAGGAGAGCCTGAGGTTAACATGAGAGTTGAACTGGTTGGTATGGGAGTAAGAACAGTCTTGGCGTCTTGCATCTTGGTTTGAGTGAGGAGATCCATAATATATCACCTTTGTGAAAGTAACAAGCCATGTTTGTTTGGTACAACTTCTACGCCCAGAAATTAAGTCAGTAAGCCAAGGTCTTTGATGGAAAATCGCTGAGCAAGAATGGCAATGAAGTGATTAACTTCGGTAGTATTGTCTCCTGTGAGAATTAAATCATCAACATAAACAAGGAGATACATAGTGTGACCATTAGCATGAAAGACAAAGAGGGATGTATCAGCATATGAATTTTGAAAGCCAAACTGTAGGAGGAATGTTCTGAGCTCATGGTAGCATGCTCGAGGGGCTTGTTTTAGGTCATATATTGCCTTGTTGAGTTTGCAGACATATGAGGGGTTGTCATTATCAACAAATCCTGGTGGCTGTGACATGTATACATTTTTTGATAGATGTCCTTGAAGAAAGGCATTGTTTACATTGAGTTGTCGTAAGGACCAACCACGGCTGACTGCTATACTGAGAACAATTCGGACACTAGTCAGTTTCACAACGAGACTGAAAGTGTCTTGGTAATCTATTCCAGGACATTGGTGGAAGCCTTTTGCAACCAATCGAGCCTTGAACCTGTCAACAGAACCATCAAATTTGCGTTTAGTTCTAAAAATCCACTTACATCCAACCAGATTTTGACTTCTATCCAGTGGGACTAAAGTCCAGGTGCCATTCTTTACTAAGGCGTCATATTCTTCAGACATGGCTCGACACCATTTATGATCTTTGAGAGCTTGGGTCAAGTTGGTGGGTTCATGGTCATCACCTTTGGTTAATTGGGTGTGAAGATTCAATTTGGTAAGGGGTTTGCGAATATTGTTTTTGGCTCTAGTAATCATGGTGTGGGTGGGTTGTGGCTGAGGCTCGGGTGGGTTTATATGTGGTGATGGTTGTTGGGGAGTGTTGGTATTTGAAGGTGCACGTGCTGGTGGTGGAACTGATGTGGCGGGCAGGTCTGGTGGTAGTGAAGTTGCACTGGGGAATTGCTGTTGAGCTTCCACTGCAAATGACGAATTGAGTGGTGGTACCAAAGGCAAGGTGGGAATTCGAAGAGGTGGTGGACAGGAGGATGAAGCAGAGAGATGACTGAAGGGAAAAACAGACTCAACAAATTTAACATGCCTAGAGACATATATTTTGGAAGTAGATGGATCAAGGCAGTAGTAGGCACTCTGAGTTAAAGAGTATCCAAGGAATACACATGGTTTGGATCGAGTGTCTAGTTTGTTGGATGCATACGGTTTAAGCCAGGGATAGCATAAACATCCAAAAATTTTGAGTTTTGAGTAATTAGGGGCTGTTGTAAAAATTTTTTCATAAGGAGAGGAAAGATTTAGGGTGGGTGTGGGCATACGATTTATTAAATAAACTGCTGTGGCTAAGGCATAAGGCCAATAACTTAAAGGAAGAGAGGCATGAGATAGTAATGCTAATCCAGTTTCTACAATATGAAGATGTCTACGTTCAGAAAAGCCATTGTGTTCAGGGGTATGAGGTGGTGTAGTAAGATGAGAAATACCATTTGTTGAAAGAAAATGGGCAAGTGAAATATATTTACCACCATTGTCTGAGTAAAGTTTTTTGATGGTTTTATCAAAATGTTTTTCAACAATGGCTTTAAATCTGATAAAAACATCTTTGACTTCGGACTTTTGTTTGAGAGGATAGAACCAAATATATCTGGTGAAATGATCCACAAAAATTACATAATATTTAAATCCATTTGTTGATATAATTGGAGAAGTCAAAACATCAGAAAAGATTGTTTCAAGGGGTTGAGAAGAGACAATTGTAGATTGAGAGAATGATAATTTGTGGCTTTTATTAGTTAGACAAGCATTACGTGAAAAGTTATTGGATGAAGAAGAGAAATCGAGTTTATTTTGGGAAATAATCTGTTTTAGAATGTGAAAAGCTGGGTGTCCTAATCTTTGATGCCACTCGGATAAGATTGTTTTGATGCTGGAAAATGCAAGCAAGGGTGGAGATACCGGCCACTCATAAATGCCATCCTTAGTTTGGCCCTTCAGAAGTGTTGCCCCAGTGTGAATGTCCTTTACAAGAAAAGCAGTTGGTAAGAATTTAATGGAAACATTATTAGAGGTACAAAATTGAGAAATTGAAATGAGATTCTTTTTCATAGCATTCCCAAAGGACATTGTCCAATTGAAAAATGTTATAAGTTGTGGAGAGAAAGGTAGAACCGGTATGAGTAATGGAGAGACCCGAGCCATCACCGATCATAATGTCATCCGAGCCATTGTATGGAGCATGCATGGAGAGATTGTTTAGATCAATTGTAACATGGTGAGAGTTGCCACTATCCAGGAGCCAAGATGTAGTACCAGGTGTATTGGAAGCATATTGAGCCCTTGGTTGCCGTGGAGTAGCAGAGTGATTGGGCAAAGCAGGAGAAAGACTTGCTGTATGACTGGTGGATGTGTTAACTACGACTAACTGAAACAAGGGACACTGTTTTGCTGTATGTCCTTGTACCCTGCAAATCTGGCAAAAACCCAAGTATGGTCGAGATGGGCGATTACCTTGAGGTGTTGGTTGGTCGCTGGTTGGTGGAGTAGGATACTCGTTTTGGTGGTTGTTGGAGAGGCGCCATGGATGATTGGTGGTCCTTGAAGGTGCAGGTGAGCGCCAAGGCACTAGATTTTTGCTCATGGGATTAGCAGTGGCAGGAAAGTGAAGGGGATCTGGTTTAGTGGTGAGCACTGAAGCTTCAAAATTGAGCAACTTTTCATGCAGTTCCTTAAAGGTTATAGCCTTTTTTCTGGCTTGGACAACACGTGTGAGTTCTCTATATTCATTTGCCAAGGCCATCAAGTATCTTGTCGGTGAGATCTTCTGCATCTAGGGGTGCTCCAAGAAGAGCAAGCTCATCAGCCTTTGCCTTCATGGATTGAAGGAACGTTGTCACACTATCAGAGCTTTGGTGATCATCTTGAGTTGGCTTTTGACTTGTTTAATGCGGCCACGAGAAGGTTGGGCGTAGGTGGTGGCCAGGATAATCCATGCTTCGCGGGCGGTCTTGGCTCGTGCAATAAAGGGGATGATGGTGTGGGAGAGGGAGCCAATGATTGCATTCAGGATTAATTGGTCTTGTTGGATCTAGAGGGTGTGAGCTGGGTTGGTGCTGGTTGTTTCATTTTGTGTGAGAGTGGCTGGGGGACATGGCTTGGAGCCATCTATATAGCCTAGGAGGTCATAGCCAATGAAGAGTGTGTGAAATTGCAGTTTCCATGAGAGGTAGTTGGTGGAGGTGAGTTTTAGAGGGGTTTGGGTAGCAACATTTATGCTGATAAGAGTGTCGTAGGAGTCATTGGTGTTGAGAATGGAAGGGGAAGGGGAAGAGGTAGTCATGGCTGTTTGAGATTGAAGAGAGGAATGGAATGTGAGAGGAAAAGAAAAAGATTTGAGTTTGTTATCTCTAGTTCTGCTCTGATACCATGAGAGAATTGTAAAACTGAACACACTTGTATTGATAAATCAACCGTATATAAATACATCAGAAGATAGTTTGAAGATCCTAGAAACTAGGAAGGATAGAAAATGAATCCTATATCTATGGGTGACAGCTAAATACAACTAAATACATTGAATAATACAAACTGATATTGAAACTGATATGGAAGACTAAGTCTATCAGTTGAGATTATCTCTATTAGAGCCAACCTGCAACCTCCTTACAAAGAGCCTAGTTGAAGAAGCGTCACATTGTAACCTTGCATCACTAATAACAACACACACACCAAAAAAAAAAAAAAAAAAAAAATTTGACCAAAGACGTATAATGGTAGAATAAAGTGTTAGGGACAAGCATCCAATCAATGAGTGGAAATCGATATATGATTTGAAGAGAATTCTAGATTATCATAATAGAGAAAATGAAGCCAAAATCAATAATAAAAATAAAAAATCGAAAATATGCAGAAAATCATTAATACATACATATTTCCCTCTAATCTAGTCTCTGTCTCTTCTTCCTTCCTCCGTCTTCAATTCTGAGTTTGTGTTTCTTTTTAGTTATTGATTTTTTCTTTAATCGATCCTTATTTCAAACTTGGTATCAGAGCAGTTGTGAAAGCTCACCTGAAAATCAATGGAAACACCCACCATTACCAATCCTTCTTTAATAGTGCCAACTCCGGCGCCTACCACCAGTCCTAATTTGTTTCATTACCAGCCATCGGAGAACGTCTTGATGGCACCAACTATGTCGTGTGGAAGACTTGATTTGTTCCTTTTCTTCGGGCCAATCACCTTCTCTCAATTGTTGATTGCAACAAACGTTCTCCTCTACAGCTTCTTTGTAGCAAACAAGTGACGACACTACCACTTCTTTTGCCCCTCCCATTACTTTGAGCCCAATATATACTTCGTGGCTAGTCCATGACCAAACAGCCCTTGGCTAGATACTGGCAGCATCAACAACATAGAATGTTACCCAGCTCACAAATCAAACGACATCGGCATCAGTTTGGATTTATCTAGCGGTGGCCTATGCTGCCCAATCGAAAGCCTGAGCTGTCTCCCTTTGGGTGTAATTACAAACTATGAAAAAGGGGAATCGATTGGTCACGGAATACTTGCAGGAAGCCACCAACATCTCTATCAACTTTCCGCAATTGGTGAGCCCATTTCGGAAAATGAATACAACACTCACCTTTTTTGTGGCCTTGGCATCAAGTTCTCCTAATTGGTGACGACGATCTTGGTGCATACTCGCAACACCCAGCTCACAAGAGACGATTTCCATGGGTTGCTCTTATCCTATGAAGGTCGAATCCCTCCCATTTTGATTCTGTCCAGCCACTTCTAGCTTCTTTCGGCGCTTGCCCCAGCTAGTTCGTCTCCTCTCCAACTCCGCTTCTGTTCCACGACCAATAAACACCATAAGGGAAGCCAAACTCTCTGATGGGATTTCCTTATGGGAAGCAGAATGGACTTCTGCCTGCTCCTTTATCAACTACCTTCTCGGCGACGGGTGACCATAATCCCCGCTGCAGGATTCCTCATTGTCACTTGTACCACTGTCTTGGTCACAAAGCCGTAACCTGTCGAGAGCTGTACAACACCGAATTTGTACCACCTCCCCCAAACCAAATATCATATAACAATAACACCCCTCAAGCCCATTATATACTAAATCCATATAATCAAGCCAAAACCAAGAATCCACAAACTACCCTCAAGCCCATTTATATTCTAAATCCATATAATCAAGCCCAACACCAACAATGCACAAACTACAACCCACCACCATAGGCTTATTACACCTTTTCCCTACAATATGTAGCTTTTTTTTAACCAAAGTTCCTCCTTCGCTGTTCACTCTTGCTATTGAGTCTTACCACGTCACTGACTATCCTGCTACACTATCTAATGTTTCTCCCTATGTGGGTCCCTAACAACTCACTGTGGGTGATGGTGTCTCCCTTCCGATCACTCACACAAGTACAATCGAACCATTCCAAATTCTCCGTATCATCTTTCACATTTTTTAGTTGTTCCCTCAATTGCTAAAAAAATATTATCTGTCTCCCAATTCAAAAAAGAAATAACTGTGTTTTCTTATTTTATCCTAACTATTTTGTTGTGATTTTTCTCCGTACACATTAGCCCTCCTACATAGCAAACTTGATTGCGGGCTCTACCGCATCTCGCCATCTGACCTAGTGACACCACCTTAAGCTCTTACAGCTTCTCGCTCCAGCCCAAATTAATTTAATATGTGGCATCATCATTTAGGACATGTCACTCCTAAAGCTATAATTCATTTGTTGCATTCCAAAAATAACATTTTTACAAAGAATCCTAAAATTAATAAGTTGCATAACTTGAGCTCTCAGTAAGAGCCATTGCCATCATCATCCTCTTACTCAATGAAGGGCTATTCACCCACTTCAACTATTCCATTTTGATGTCTAGGGCTCGTCTCTTGTAACATCTTTAAATCATCATAAGTATTATGTATGTTTTATTGACGGTTTTTTTTTTCTTTTTCCGATTTTCATGGTTTTATCCCTTCACTAATCACACACAATTTCTTTATTTTTTTATTTCCTTTCATAAATTTGTGGAGAAGCAGGTCCACCATAAGCTACAAGCAATACAATGTGATGATGCACTCGAGTTTCTTTCGTCAGCATTTTGCGCTCACCTCATAGAGCATAGGATCCATTAGCGCATTTCATGTTCGTACTCTCCTTTCCAAAACAAGAAAGTTGAACACAAACATCGCTGTATTATCGAGACTGGCCTTGCTCTCCTAATTGAAGCTTGACTTCCCTTAGAATTTTGGGAATTTGCATTTGAGAGGACAAATTTCTTGATTAATTGACTTCCTTCTCCAATCATCAGCAATGTCACTCTTTGGCAGATACTATAATAGGTCTAACAAGTGGTTCAATAGTGCATAAGCAAATTTCTACTTAGGTACGACCGTGCGTAATCAAGGCGCAGTCATTCTTTAAGAGAAAGTTTTCGTGCAATATTGTATGCCATCGTGCCTCTTAGTTGTTAAACACGCTGCCAATTTGAAGTGGCACTCTTCGACCAGATTGCACTCGCACAACCATCCTGTAAGACCGTGCACCCAAGTTCAAAAGTTAAGATAATTCAAATTCAAAACACTTTGCACTCTTGACTTAATCTCAAAGGTCAAAGTCAAAACTCAAAGTTCAAAATTGGAACGATCGTTCCTTATGGTGGAATGATTGTTCATATCTGAAGAAGTTTTGCACGACATTGTTCCAAGAGGTCATTCACTTCTCTGGAAATTTAAGAAGATTTGGAAGAACATCTGGGTGTGATTGTTCTGCATGGTGGAATGAGCATTCGGTGGTCTTGCACGATCATACGGCGTGGTGGAATGACCATTCCAATTAACCTAGATCTAAAAAATATGATCATTGTGTCAAGAACGGTTTGTGATTATGGAATGACTGTACAGAGAAGAGATAAGATAAACATCCTAATATAATCCCTAGAGCTCAAGATCCAAATCAATACTCTCACTTGTACTCATCTTGTAAACCTTTGAGATCATTTGTTCTTAATGTGTGTATAAGCCTACTTGAAAGAGGCAATCAATCACAAACAACTTTAAGTCTTTTCTTGGTGGTGAAATCTTATAAAACTAGGTGTAATCCTATAAATCTATGTGTATGTGAGATGAAAATCCTTGTGAAAAATATTATATGTGCGAAACCCGATATTTTTATTGATTCCTATTCCCCCCCTCTAGGAATATTTAGCCATAATTAGAGTTTAACAGGAACCTGACTAAAATGAATAAAACCTCTAAGGATTTTCAGAGAACAACAAGAGGAATATTCAGGTTCAAACGTAAATGCAAGGATGAAGAAGATAATATAGAATCCTTGCTCAACAATCCACTAGACAACCAGCCGACAAAGCCTTACACATGTTTGGCTGTTTAAGGAAAGTATTCAACAACTTGTTAAGACCACATCTGAAAAGGCAAAATAAATTTCTAGGATCACATCTGAAATATCTGACACTTGTATTTGGACCATTCACGTATATTTCAATCTTTGATAAAATCCTAACAACCAATGAAAACTCAACATCTGTCATGTCTGACTAGATGACTATTTACATATTTGACTCAAATGTGCCCACATATTTTGTGACAAAATTAGACTAATGAATGTGAACACATCAATGTAGAATGTCATGACATGTGTAAACTACAAACACGATTGTGCTTAACAAAATGATAGTCCAAACATCATAAAATGTGCACACACAACTTCATAAGTTGACAAAAATACTTACAATCGCCCATTTTGTCAAACTTATGAACAAAACATAATCTTGATCAAATGATCAACACAAACTTGTCTCAAATACAGATTATCAATTAAATACAAAGACAAGGGAGAAGCAAACATACACAAAACAATATCTCATGAAGACATTATCATTATCAAGCATTAAGATAAGTTAGCCCAAAAAAAAAAAAAAAAAAAAAAAAAAAAAACCCAAAAACATATTAGTTCAAGAGGTATATTTATGTGTGTGTTGATAACTTTTCAAGGTTTACTTGGATTGATTTTTTAACAGAAAAATATGATGCTTTTGATGCTTTTCAAGTCTTGGTTAAAAAGTTACAAGTTGAACAAAATTGTTTGGTGAATAAAGTAGTAAGAATTAGAAGTGACCATGGGAAGGAGTTTGAGAATGCTCATTTTTCTAATTTTTGTGATATGCAGGGCATTAGGCATGAATTCTCTACCCGACACATCAATAGAATGGTGTAGCGGAGAGAAAGATTCGAGTCCTTCAAGAGATGGCCAGAGTGATGTTAAATGCCAAAATGCTGCTAAGAGATTGTGGGCTAAGGTAATCAACACTGCATGCCACATCTCCAATAGGGTGTTTTTGAGAAAAGGTACTCTATAAATTCCTTGTGAACTGTGAAAAGGTAAAAAGTCAAATCTCTCATGTTTTCATGTCTTTGGATGCAAGTGCTATGTGTTAAATGATAGAGAAAACTTACGAAAGTTTGACTCTAAGAGTGATGAAAGTGTATTCCTTGGATATTCTTCCAACAGTAGAGCTTAATCAATTAGTGTTGTGTTCTCTGATTCAAAAGATTACCCAGAGTCTTCTTAGGAAGAAGAAATTGGTGACATGACTGCTCCCTACGATGTGACTACAAGTCAAGAGGATGTGAACACATTTGACCCTCATGAAGCTCATGCAAGTGTGCTGACATCTTCATCTGATATGAACACAACTGGAGCTCAATAAGGATCAGTTTCTTAAAATGAAGGATTGGAATTAATTGTTGATCTATCTGATGAGATCACCCAGAGAAAGACTTCAACAAGGAAAAGACCACCATCTTGGATCAAGAAGGTTCATCCACCATCCATTGTGATTGGAGAACCCGAAGAGGTAATAGTTACTAGAAGGAGAAGGTTAAGTGAAATTAACCACTTGTGCTATGTTTCTCCTGCAGAGCCTAAGAATGCCAAACAAGTGCTAGAGGATGATTGTTGGATTGCTGCCATGCATAAAGAGCTTGAACTCTTCGAGAGGAATGATGTTTGGAGTTTGGTTACTCGACTTGAAGGAATAAATGTTATTGGGAAAAAATATATATTTAAGAACAAGTCTGATGAGTTTGGAAACATTGTAAGGAACAAGGCCAGACTTGTTGCTTAAGGATATACTCAAGTAGGAGTAGACTTTGATGAGACTTTTTCTCTAGTAACTAGACTTGAATCAATCAGATTGTTGTTGGCTGTTGTATGTTGTTTGAAGATTAAGCTTTATTAGATGGATCTGAAAAGTGCTACTATTGGAGGTAAAGCTCCGCGAACTGTTGCCAGGAATGAATCGAGTTAGTGGGGAGTCTTTTGTACCACTTTTTTGTGTCGCCCATGAGGGTGATTGCGAAGTACCGACATTTAGCAAGGTCGGGCACCTTATACAGCTCCATCAGATCATTGAGGGTGTCAAGGTGGTCTTGAGGGTTGCCTTCCCCACTAAACTTGATGTTAGGGGTCTTGAACCCAAGATGTAATGGTTCTAGCCACATCTCTTTTGGAAATAGAGAGCCAGAGACTATTGCTGCTTGTTCAACTTGTCGAATTCGCAGGTCATCAAGCATTTTCTGCATGTCTTCTAGTTGAACGTGAATCCGAGGATTGCCTAGAGGGATTGCGATCCCCTTATTCTGATTGAGCGAGTGGCAGAGCTTGGGTTTCTAAGCGTTGAGGTGTATGCGGAGATCAGAGCCAAGGTTCTACTAGTTTTTCTCATTGGGTGCACTCACTTGTGATGAACAATCATAGTTGCTTAGGTAATAAGGGTTGTCGGGAGTAGACTCTTGTGACCCATTGCGACGCAGGTTTGAGCTGACATGTTGATCTCGAACGACACGATCGATGACGTGAAATGTGATTTGAACGCATCCGTTAGGAGCATGCTCATGTGACTTTCCCCACGAGTTGAGCTTGATTGGTCCTTTGCTAGGAGTAGACTAGCTCCCGATGGTTTGCTTCTTCCACCATCAGCTGTTTTCTTGGACGTCGTTTCAGGCATTCTAGTCTCAATGGCCTTCTGTCATCGAATTGATTTTACTGTGACCCTCTTGCTACATTGGAGTATTATTCGATAGTCTTGTGTTCCTAACTAGGGGTGTTCAAAAGAACCGATTGGAACAGGAACCGGTAGGTACCTTAGGTTTGGTTCTGGTTCCTACCCAGAACTAATCGTCAATGGGTAGGTTCCGGTTCCAAATTTCTGGAACCGTTACTGTGCGATTCCGGTTCCGGTTCCTATAGTTAGGAACCGAAATCAGAACCAGTAACCAAGAACCGAGATTAATATAAAATAAAATTAAATATTAGGGGGGGTTAATAAAAACTTTTGTAGAAAAAGTAATGTGAATACATTTATATTTATATTTCATACCATTTAAAGTAAGTTGGTTTGACTTTTGATAATCTACCTTTACAAAGTAATGGAGTTTGTAATTTTGAATTTTGAATTTATAATTTGTAATTTTATTTTTATTAACAAGTGCCAGGTAGGGGAGTATTTGTAAGTTTTTAAGGGTTTTTTTTGCCATTTTAAAAAATTTTGGGGGGTCATTATAATTTTACAGGGTACCCAGAACGAAACCGGAACCGTTGTTACAGGTTTTGGTTCTGGGTACCTAAGAACTGGAACCATCGGTTCCAGTTCTGGTTGCAAATTTCAAGGAACCGTCGGTTCCGGTTTCGGTTCCTTCAAAAAGTGCAAGGACCCGGAACTAAACACCCCTATTCCTAAATAGGAGTTGGTGACTTAATATCCTATAGGTTTGAGGGTTTTTTCCTATTTGTCCCCCTAAAGTCTGTTACCACCTGTTGGAGACTACTGATCTCGTGAGTGATTTTCTGGAACATTTCTACGTATGGTGGGTTTTCTAGGTCAGACTTATTCACGTTCTAGTGGTTTTCTCTTAGAGGGAGTAGAACGACCAGTGGGAAGTTGTTGGCAACTTCATGGACATTCCATGGGCTTTCTATTTTGAAAGTGTCTACCTAATTTGTAGCATTCTGACTCTTATTGGTTCTCTTTTGTTCAGCGGGATGTAATGGTTGATCCGTTGGTAACATTCTTCGAGTTGGAATTGGAATGGGCTTCAATTGAAGTGTTCAAGCCTAGCCTCTCCTTCTAGCACCAAAATGTTGATGCGAATGCTTATACCAATTAAATGTCAAGACGTGAACACACGTCAACTAAAGATACTCAGTTGACCATTGGAGGAATTGAGTAAGATGGAAGCATGATTCCTATCAGCAAAGGCGAGCGTGTATGGCTTGGACAAGGTTGGAATAGAAGGCGATGATGACAAGTAATGATAAAGGAGAGGCGAGCTTTTTAAAGTGGTTCGGCTAAACAAGAAATAGAGCATACGTCCACTGTTTCTTTCTATCAAGATGTGTGATTACAGAGAACTTGATTACAACAGATATGAAAAAAAATTCTCTCTTTCTATTCTCTATTTGCCTCTCTCTTTTTTTTTGAGGATTTTAATCTTGGTATTTATAGGGGGTTGCAATGGCCGTTATGAGTGGGGATGTGTTAGTGGAATGATTACTATTGGCCTTGATAGGTTTTGGGCGATCGAGATTGTCAGGACATTATTACGTTTAATCCTAGTTACAACTGTAATTAATTGGAGTTTGTCAGAGAGTAGTCGTTGGTTAAATGAAGCAGCTGCGTGTACTGGACATGGTGCCCATGCAGCTTAGTGGACTCATCAGGTGTTGCAATAAGCGTTGAGCTATGTCAACACTTGGCTGTGAACTGACACCTGTCTTGGGTGAGAATTTTGTTCGGTTTATTTAGCGCGGCATCCGAGCTAGAATCCTTGTGCTTCCCCTGGGCTAATCCTGGTGCTTCCCCTGGGCTCGAGCCAGATTTTTATTGCCGCACAATAAGCTCGTATATCTTTTGTTCCAATAGGACTACAATTGCAATTTGTTAGTGCGAGTTTCTATTGTTGTTCTTATATATATATATTTTACACATGTCATTGGCTTATCATGAACATGGACATAATTAATACCCAAATTGCATTTTAAAGACGTAGGTAGAGTATTTAAGGTGACTAGTTATAAGACCACAAGAACAGGTTAAGTCTCCTCTTATAAAATAGAAACATATTTTTCGCGGTTTTGAATAGAAACAGACTGGCTCTAATAAAAGAATTATTTATAATGAAATTCGTTCTATTCAAAAGTTGACCATTTCAGTTTTGACTAGTGAGCTATCAGAAACCTTCTACTTTGAAGGGTTAGCTCCCATGCCCCACCCTTCCTAACTAGAACCCTACACCAACTTGCACCAACAATTATTTTCTCTTGACATATAAAGAAAAGGAAAAAAAAAAAAAATTTCGTGGAAGATACTTTTTAAATTCTATGCAGACAACATATTATGAGATAACAAATATGAGTGATACCATAATAGTCACATTCAAAGATGTTATAGATATTACTTGTATTTGCATATATCTCTTGATTATAAGAGATAATTAACAATTAGGAGGATAATACATATAAAAATACTTGAAATCCTTCATTGAACCAAAGGTATTAATACATGAACATACTAAAAATATTAATTACCATAAAAAAGGGACCTAGAAATTAAATTTAGGGGGCAAATTCAAAATAAAATAATATAAAATACCCGAAAAATAAAGGAGTGAGGTCAAATCTAGATATATTAATACTAATACTGATCAATCAAAAGAGAAAAAACAAACCAAGTTAAAGAATTTTTGTTTTCGAGTGGGGTTAGCAGCCCCTACTCATTTGTATGTGAGTTCGTCCTGATTGCCATGAAATATAGTCGGGGTGCATTTTACTAGAAAATTAAATATGGAGAAGTACATACTAAATGGGAACTAGAATCAGTAAACATTAAACATCTCTAGTTGACAAAATTATTTTATAATTTTGATCAAGACAGTTAGGCATTGCTTCTATAAATTTATGGAGAGTGAATAGTGGATATTAGAGAGAGATGACATTAGTTTTTGGTATCTCAGTATAGTCAGTCTCTTTGTCTGAATCCAAGTCTATTTTCCCAAGCCTGACAAGACTCCCAGTAGCCAAAATTGCATTAGGATTGATATCGTGCAAAGCCCTTGCATGCAAGCTCTTGCATGCAGCACTTGCAGCTTTATACAATTCCTTATTCTTCGTAGGGCCTAAAAGACAATGGCCCAAGATTCTCAAAACAGGCTGCAAAAGTTCCCATGGCAAAGATATTGCCCCCTCGTTGTTTAACTTCTCTTTTGTTAAACCTTTACAACCCTCAGAATCCTTGTCGAGACCAGCCCACCCCTCACAAAATTCACAAAAATCAACCTTAGACCCTATAGGCATTTGTGATATCTTACTATAATACAATTCCAATGCAACTCCAACAATCCTAGCCCTCCTAGTGGATCTCACCGTTCCATGAGGCTCCAAACTTGGAGATATTACCGCTAGGTTTAAATCTGTGGCGTTTGTTTTTGTGATTGTTTTGGATTCATGATAAACGCTGGGATGGGACAAATCGGGGATGTTAATAGTTATAGATTGACCTGCACGAGAGGTGGTTTCATGGGCGTAAAGTGCTAACAAAACGGCCTCAAAACCAGCTAAAGGTTTGCGGAGAGTGACACGAGAGAGGTAAACGCCGGCAATAATGGGGAGGAAACGAAGGACAACGAGCTGGAGATCTGGGTCAGTAGATTGAAAACTGTCATAAAGCCAACGACAGAGATTGTTGTCACCAGCACCGGAGTCAGGTTGACGTAGGAGTGTGGAGATTTGGGAGGCGATTCGAAGGTCGTGGAGGAGAGAAAAGGCAGGGCTTTGAGAGGGAGGGATGGAGGTGATGATGGATGAAAGGGATTGGAAGGCCGATTGGGCTTTGCCGCTGGAGGAATCTGACATTGTTTTTATTGTAAAAATAGATGTTGATTAGTTTGTTGCCAAGATTTGTTACATTTAAACCAAAGATCAGCTATAAGAGGAGTTAATTGAGGAGTCAAAATAGGATCACCTTTTTACTTAGTTATTAACTGAAATGGTTAGATTGAGTATTTCTCTCTCTCTCTCTCTCTCTCTCTCTCTCTCTCTCTCTCTCTCTCTTTTAATATATGAATGTTAATATTTAAAATTATAGTACTGATTTATTAATCCTAATTATTCTATCAATAAGCCACACTTTATTTTACATTTAAGGTAAAATTATAAAATAAGGATTCAAGAAAGAATTTTGCCACATTGGAGAAAGCTTTTTGAAGAAAAGCCTTGTTAATCATTTTGATATGGAGAAGATATATACTTGGGGAAATAGTGTGCAACTGGTTTGTGTAGGTGGAGTTCAAACCCTTCCCATGTTAAAAAGATTCTACAGTTTGAACGGTTTTTACTATGAAATCTAATATACTTAGAGATTATTCTACCAATTAATAACTTGAGTACTATTTCAAACATATATATTATTAACTCAGTCTTATCAAAGATACAAGATTTTAGTTTCTACTAAGAAAATAAATGCATATTACTTTTTTCTTCTTCTGTTGTATGGGAAAATACCTAGCCCGGACTGAGTAAAGGAACTCGGGACACCTCTTAGCATGGAGCAAGCATCAAGCCCGGAAAGGAGGACTAGCTGAGGAAGGAACGCAAGCTCTCAACAAGAGAGTGCGGATGTAAGGTGTGACGAGATCAAGAAAGGGACCCACACCAGAAAAATATATGTCTCCTTGGATAGATCAGCTCACCACGTATAGGACGTATACTCTGATTGAATGACACGTGGCCATACAAGCTCCATATGCTCTCCATGTAGCCTAGCCAAGAGGATGCATGTAAAGGCACCTACTATCAGAGGGGACATCCATCATTAGCTACAACGTAGGGGCATGTGAGCATTTGGCCACCATGAGACATGGAGTAACATGGCTGACGCATTCACCATCGTGGCATTCTGAAACTCTCTCTCCATATAAAAGGGCAGTAGCCATAGGAAAAAAAGAGAGGAGGAAAGGGAGAACTAAAAAAAAAAAAAAAAAAAAAAAAAAAAGAAAGAAAGAGACACCAAGATTTCCCTTTGTACTCCCAACCTTCACGACCAATTAGAAGGATTTTTACGATCACTGGAAAATTAATCCATCCTTTGTATTCCCACGCCACACAAAGCAATAAAATAATAGTGGACGTCGACCTTATCCATTCTCATGGCTGAACCTAAAACCATCAAGTTTATCTATCATCTCTTAGGAGGCTCACCACCACCTTGAGCTCTGCCACATGCGACACGGGTCTCTAATGCTGATTCCCAAGAATCACACACCCATCTTACTCGGTTTTCTCAGGAGTCAATTGAGTACCTGTAGATGGTGTTGTTAGAGTAGGTGCCCTAGAGCCAATCCATTTTGTAATATTGACTCTTGTAATAGTGTTTATAATCAATAAAAAGAGTTTCTCTACATTATGTAATTCATAGTTATTGTATGTCGTAATGTATGTCTTTAGAATGGTAAAATTGTGACAAGGGTATTGAATGTTTCAAATCTCGATAGCGAGGACCTTATGATCACATATAGTGGCCATTCTAGAAATGTTTGTAGCCCTAGTAATATTCTGATTAAAGATATAGATAATACGGCAAGGTTATCATAGTGTTGAACGACCTTGTCGAAAGACAGTGATTGATCTCACTTGTCAAGGTTGTTTATCGACAACCTGGTGCAACACATTGGTGCTTGCTATAGGCGAGTTCAGCTGACAGACCCACTAGAGGATTCCATATAGATGGTAATCCCAATGTTTGTAGAATAAATCCTTTAACGGATGGTGGTGCATGTGATCCTTAGACTTGAGATCACCGGAGCGCCTTGTGCACCAATTAGTGTAGTTTGACACTAGTCTAGCGTAGTTCTATTTAGAGCTATCAGAATGGTAGTGATTGGCTACATTGAGAAGTGTATCAAGACTATGGTGGATTGACAAATGATTCATCACTCTCAAGTATGAGAGAAATTATCTCACTGAGCAATTCAGTAAATGGCAACGACACTAAATCTGTGGCTACAGTGGGATTGGGTTTTAGCTCAATCCAATCTATTATGGTCGTTAGGCCAATAATCGAATACAAAAAGATGAAGGATATTTGACGTTGACACTACTTTTGTACCTTAGCCTTGATGAGATAATGTATGATGAAAGGATTTGATTGCATGATAACCATATTGTTGATAGGTAAGTTGTTTCGATGAATCCGAATCTATCGGGAGGTCATGATGCCTTTCTAGAGACCAATCTTGATCTGTGTTTAGTGAGACGATTGATTGAGTCTCAATCACGATACTATTCATTATCGATATGACGAGGAGCATTCGGGTTGCACACATAGAAGACATATTAAGGATAAATTAGTGAGAAGAATATTTTGTCATTTAAGATGAAATGATATTTTGGTAATCTCACAGTGCAATTAAATTTGCTAAGGTCATTGCCTATATTTAATTTCATGTGGAAATTAAAATAAGTGAGATTATGTGTGTGTGTGTGTGTGTGTATTTAAATGTTATATTATTAATTAATATTAATATTTAAATAATATTAATATTAATAAAGATAATATAACATTTAATTTAAATTTGAAATTAAAACACCATATGGGAATTACCTTGATTTGGTGATTGAATATGTCTAATCTAAATACGGAATTAGTTGATTGCAATTCCATATTAGATTAGGGTTTTTGATTGTGCATTATTTAAAGTGCAATTAAAATAAAAACAAATAATTTCACTCAAAAAAAGAAAACCCTAGTCACCCACACACACCCTCTCTCTCTCTCTCCCCCAAAACCATGGATCCATTGTTGAAGGAGAAGAATATATCTAAGGAAAAATTTTGCACACACATCCTTAATCCAATCAAGTTTGGCTAGCACATCAAGCCCTTTAGAGATTGATGTCTTGCTTCGTGTGGATACCGGCAGTTCATTCCTATCTTGGAGTGGGAACGATTCATATCAATTGAAGAAGCCTCCATATGCTGGCATGAAATATGTAATTATTGTTTAATGCTTATTTCATATGCAAATAACGTAAAACGAGTATAAGGATCTTAGGGTTCTTGGTTATGGATCAGGAAAAATTTTTGTATTCCATTGTGTTTACTCAATCCATAGACCGATAATCATATCAGAGCTGCTTATACCTTGTTACTTTGTTTAATATAAAGTTTGGATGATTTGGTGTTGATGTGTATCAACTGGGGTTTTTGTAATATACTGTATAGCTAGTAATTCTGTAAGAAATATAAGATAAAATCCACTAAATAACTTTTACAAACATATATACATAATGTAAATCCAAAAATTCTAATTTTTAATTCATATAAATATATACACAAAAATACTGATATACTTTAGTAAACATAAGGTAATCCTGAACAGTGCCGCCAAACTCCTCCGCTTTTTGATGTCCCACCCGGTCATAAATCATCTAGTACCTGCAAAATAGTAAAATAACGGAGTGAGCACTAATTGCTCAGTAAGTAAACCAAACTGCACGACTGTTCTTCCTTTGTTACTCATGTTCTGATTTTCCTTTTCTCACTTTATTCTGTGCTAATATTCTTCATTCCTTTCTGGTATTCTGTATTCTTTTATGATATTCTACATTCTTTTTTGATACTATGATTTGCTACTTACCAACGTGCATACATAATGAATAAAACTATACATCGTCAAGCACATAAAATTATTGAATCATGTAAGTAGCATAATACATATACAGAATAATAAACTTTCCTGAGAAAAGAACGTTCTTATCTTTTCTGTTTCTCTTATGTTGTATCTCTTTCTTTTCTTCTCTGTTTCTCTTTCTTTTATTTCTTCTTTCTAGTTTGCCGATCGGACTAGGTTGATGCATGGATTTGGGACCCTTGCCATGTGAGTGGGTACAATCCTTATCTACATGCACTACTCACGAACTGTACAAGTACCGTATCTCTCTGTTGTGGCTGCTCGCTCGTGGTGGTGTGCATATAGGTATGCTCTGTTGGGTATAATCCTCATCCACATATACTACTCACAAATTGTACAAATACTATATCTCTTTTCTAATGCCGCTCGATCGTGGCGACGTGTATGTGGGCATCTCTATCACTCACGGGTGCCCCATCGCAAAAACCTTATATCATAGCATACTATAGAAAGAGAATAAAAAGAGATACTATACACATTTTAACATGAATTTCCAAGCTATGGAAATTCTACATTTGCATTGTTTAAAAACATACACTTTCCATATATGAACATATCATTTCATCATGACCATTTCGTGGATGTATAACAAATCCATAGAAACATATCATCTCTAAGCTTGTTTATACGTACACAAGCTCATACTTAGGTAATATATAACATATTACACATAGCCTCCATGGTCATTCATTACATCAAATATATATGTTCATACAATCATTAAATAATCACAAAGACCACTCATACAAACATGCTTCACAACCCTTTAAGCATCGTTTTCATACTTGGAATCAATCATAGATTATTAGATTAAAAATAAACTAATAAATTGGAAGCACCTTTGAGGTAGTCATTCTGCACAGGTCATATTCAAGAAGGCATATCTCGAGTTATACACATTGTATTGCTATGGTCATGGTCTCATTTTAAAGATTAGAGAAAGGGCTACAACTTTTATGCTTAGGTCTCAACCCAGTTCGATAGGTAAGATGCCCAAAAATCAATCAGAAGGTCACGGATTTGACAGAGCAACCTTGGAACATGCCTACTTTAAGGCTTTTCCATACCTATTTATCTCCACTTACTCCCTAACCTTTCCTAACCATTCTCCCCTATGAAAACATGTTAGAAGATCAATAATAGACAATCAAACTTTAATTCTTGCCTTTCTCTAACCTTTTCTTCATTAGGGTTTAGCCAACTCATGCATGCAATTTCTCTTTGGATTTTCATTAAATACTTCATATGCACATGCAACTACCATGTTGGCTACACTTCCACAACTCTCTAATTCAACCAAATTGTGAGCCAAAAACTCACTAAATTTAGTATCAAACCTGGCCGAATTTCTCACTTCTCTATACTCCAAAAATTTCATACAAAGTCTTCCACAACTTCACCAAATCATCACATAACCATACATTACTTCTCATGGCTAGAATTTATACATCAATAAACATAAAAAACAGCCCATAATTCTCTCATACCATCACATACAAACATGCAAAAATTCATTCAATACAAGTCTTGCTCAAATTAAGGTTCAAATTATGTTTACTTACCTTGAATATGTGAGATCACTTCCCTTTTGCTCAGAATCTCTTCCTCTTGGACCTAGATCATACAAAAACTATAAAAATTTAAAACTTTAAAGTTTAATCACACTCCTTTTGCTAGAATCTTACCTTAGGATGCTTTAGGATTGAAAATCTATGAAAATCCAAGCTAAATCCAATGATTTCCCTTTGAAATTTAGTGAAGAAAATTGAGAAAAAATGGGGAGAAGATGGCGTGAGCAAGGGCTGCATTTTGGTTAGGGTTTCTTCAAATGAAACCTTATATCAAATAATATAAGCATGTATTCCCATTTTGTCCTTACACTTTTTATGAAATTCCATCTATGTCCTTTAGCCAATTACTAAAATACCCTCATTTTTGTTATCTTCTTCACATTATTTTGATTCCTTTCACTTCCCACTTTTTCATCTAATTAGGAGTGAAAAGACCATTTTACCCCTAATGAACTTTTAAGGAATTTTCTTCACATTTATCTAAGGTAACTTCAAAGAAATCCAACTAAGAGTATTAGGGCATAAGTAAAATTACGTACCTTGATGTGGGTGTTACAATTCTCCCCCCTTAAAAGAATTTCGTCCTCGAAATTCAAATGAACAACTTAGGATAGCGGTTACGTACATCTTGCTATACTTCCTAGGTAGCTTCTTCTACTTTATGATGCCTCCATAAGACTTTTACTAATGGAATACTCTTGTTTCAGAGCTCTTTAATCCTTCTATCCAATATCTGTACTGGACGCTCCTCGTAAACAAGATTCTCTTTTAAGTCCACTTCTTCTTCTTTTAATATATGGGAGGGATCACTAATATACCTTCGAAGTAGTGAGACATGGAACACATTATGCACTTTATTCATATTTGGTGGTAGTGCCAATTTGTAAGCTAATTTTCCTATTCGTACCAATACTTCAAAGGGGCCAATGTATCTGGGGGCAAGTTTTCCTTTACCACCAAACCGCATTACCCACTTGTAGAGGGAAATCTTAATAAACACTTTATCACCCACTTCAAATTCTACATCCTTTCTCTTTGAATCCACATAGCTCTTTTGTCTGTCTTGAGCTTGCTTCATTCTGTTCCTGATCAACTTAATATCTTCCATCATTTTTTGAGTTATCTCTGGTCCAAGAGCTACATTCAAAGCATATTTCTCTCTACATCATCTAGAGCTTCATAAGGAGCCATCTTAATTGTAGACTAATAACTGTTATTGTAAGTAAACTCTATCAATGGTAGCATCTTATGCCAGGTCATTTTATAATCCATACAACACGCTATCAGCATGTCCTCAAGCACCTGATTGGTTCTCTCAGTTTGGCCATTTGTCTGTGGGTGGTAAGCTGTACTAAATGCTAACTTGGTACCCAAGTTTCTCTATAGACTAGTCCATAAAGCTGAAACAAATCTGGAATCTCTATCTGATACTATTATCTTGGGCACCCCATGCAATCTAACTATCTCTCTGATGTAGATATGGACCAACTGCTCTGAGGTGGTACTGTCATTTACTGGAAGAAAATGCGCTGATTTGGTTAATCTGTCTACTATCACTCATAGCGCATTATAACCCTTTTGAACTCTTGGAAGGCTTGTAATGAAATCCATTGATATATCTTTCCATTTCCATTCAGGAATGCTAAATGGCTGAAGCAGTCTTGATGGTCTCTGGTGCTCTGCTTTAACTTGTTGACAAACCAGGCATTTAGCTACACAATCTCTGATATATTTCTTCATGCTTGGCCACCAATAACTCTTCTTTAAGTCTTGATACATTTTGGTTCCTCCAGGATGAGCAATATATGGTGTGCTATGAGCCTCCTCAAGAATCTTCTTCTTCAACTCAACATCTTGAGGAATACATATATGATTTCGGAAACGGAGGACACCATCTAAAAGGTGAAATTCTGATTTCTCGCCTTCCAACACTTGTTGACTTATTTTCTGATACCACTCGTCGACAACTTGCTTTTCTTTAATTTCTTCTAGTAAAGTAGACTGAATTTCCAACCTGACAATCCTTCCTGGTATCACCTCAATCTGTTCCCTGCATAATTCTTTCAATAGTTCTTTCTGCATTGTGAGTTGGGACAAATAAGCTTTTCTACTCAAGGCATCAGTTATTACATTAGCTTTTCCAAGCTGATACTTAATCTCACAATCATAATCTTTGACCAGTTCTAACCATCTCCTCTGTCTCATATTCTGCTCCCTCTGGGTGAAGAAATACTTCAAACTCTTATGATTAGTATAAATATTGCTCTTTGCTCCATATAAGTAATGCCTCCATATCTTTAGTGCAAAAACTACCGCGGCCAACTCTAAATCATGCTTAGGATATCTCGTCTCATACTCTTTCAACTGTCGAGGAGCATAGGCTATTACCCTAGCCAACTACATCAACACTGCACCAAGTCCCTGAAGTGAGGCATCTGTATAAGTATCATAATCTACACCCTCTTGTGGTAACACTAGAATAGGAGCCATGGTTAATCTTCCTTTTAACTCTTAAAAATTTCTTCATAACCATTCGACCATATGAAAGGAGTTCCCTGTTTGGTAAGATCTGGAAGCGGCTTACCCAACTGGGCAAATTTTACTACAAATCGCCTGTAATAACCTGCAAGCCCTAAGAAACTTTTAACCTCTTTCACTATCTTTGGCCTTTGCCACTTTAAGATTGCCTTTATCTTGCTGGGATCTATTGACACAACTTCTTTTGAGATAGTATGGCACAGGAAGATAACTTGATCTAGCCAAAACTCACATTTAGAAAATTTCGCATACAACTTCTTATCTCTCAATTGCTGCAGCACAAATCTCAAATGCTCTTCTCTTGTCTTAGAATAAACCAGGATGTCATCAATAAACACCACCATAAATTGATCAAGACAATCATGGAATACCTAGTTCATTAAATCCATAAAGACTGTTGGGGCATTGGTTAACCCAAATGGCATCACCACAAACTCATAATGCCCATATCTGGTCCGAAATGCAGTCTTGGCAATATCTTGCTCTGCCACTCTTACTTGATGATAACCCAACCTCAAACCAATATTTGAAAATACTGCTGCTCCTTTCAGCTGATCAAATAAGTCATCTATGTGAGGTAACGGGTACTTGTTCTTTACTGTCACTTTATTCAACTCTCTGTAATCTATACACATCCGTAAAGACCCATCTTTCTTCTTCACAAATAGGATTGGAGCTCCCCAAAGAGAATGGTTGGGTCGAATAAAAACCTTATCTAGGAGTTCTTGAAGTTGCTTCTTCAACTCCTGAAGCTCAGTTGGGGCCATCTGGTAAGGGGCTTTAGAAATCGGTGCTGTCTTTGGTGCCAGTTCAATGCTAAACTCCATTTCTCTTTCTGGAGGTAAACCTGGCAAATCATCTGGTCGGAAATACATCTGGAAACTCCTAGACTACTGGTACATTCTGGATCTCTGATCGAGGGTCATCATTGCTTTCCACCATATGGGCAATATACCCAGAGCACCATTTCTTAACATTTTTCTAGCTTTTACACTACTGATTAACATACTAAGTTGATGACCCTCTCCGAAACTAAACTTATCGCTATCATCAAGATTAAACTTTGCTTTCTTCTTTTGGCAATCGATTTCTACTCCATATCTCCCTAGGAAATCCATGCCCAAAACAACATCAAAATTGAGCATGTCAAACACAATTAAATCTATCGGCAACATTCTTCCATGGATCACTACGGACTCCCATGGAAGCATCTCCCGAGTTACCACACTGTCACCATCTGGCAATTCTATCTTAATGGGCTGATCTACTGTATTAGGTTTCAAACCTAATCTCTCTATAATCCCATGTGTAATAAATGAGTATGTGGCTCCAGAATTAACTAATGCATAAAGGGGAACTGAATGAAATAATAACTGACAAGTAACTACCTATAGGCTGGCCTCAGCTTCACTCTGTGCAACTGTAAATACCCAAGCATTAGTACCTCTGGATGTCTGTGCTATGGGTGCAGGAGGGGCCTTACAATCTTTCATCATATGTTCAGGCTGTCGGCATCTAAAACACACACCCTTAAGACACTCTCCCGGATGATATTGCCCGCATTTCTGACATTGGGGAAACTCAATAGCCATTGGCCGTTTATTCTTCCCGTCCCTTTTGTTCTTCTTTGACTAGAATCTTTTCTTATTCTTCCCTTCTCTATTACTGCGGGTATCCAATCTGTCTCTCTGTGCAGCGAGAGGTGGAATATTGGACACTGCTACTAATGGAGTTAATGAAGTCAACTTATTCACAAATACTTCAGCTTGTAAAGCTCGCTCCAAAGCCTCACTATAAGTCTGAGGGGGCTGGGCGCCTACCATCACATCTTAGGCTATTTCTGTTGGAGTAGGTGCCCTAGAGCCAAAATTATTGTAGAATTGACTCTTTGTAATAATGTTCATTAATCAATAAAAGACAACTTTATTCTATATCGTGTAAATCATTATTATTGCAATATATATTGATATATGTCCTTAGAATGGTAGAACCGTGACGATGGTATCAAGTGTTTTAAATCTTGATAGTGAGAACCCTATGAGCACATATGGTGGCCATTCTAGAAACGTTCGTAGCCCCAGCATTATTCTGAAGTAAAGGCACAGATAATATGGTAAGGCTATCATAGTGTTGAACGACCCTGTCGAAAGGCAGTGACTGATCTCACTTGTCAAGGTTGTTTGGTGACAACCTGGTGCAACACATGGGTGCTTGCTGTAGGTGATTATACCGCAGCAAGTTCACTAGACTGACCCACCAGAGGATTCCATATGGATGGTAACCCCAGTGTCTATGGAACAAATCCTCTAACGAATGGTGGTGCATGTGATCCTTAGACTTGAGTCACTGGAGCACCTTGTCACCAATTGGTGTTGGTTTACACTAGCCTAACGCAATTCTTTTCAGAGCTATCATACGGTGGTGTTGGCTGCATCAAGGAGTGTATCAAGACTATGGTGGATTGACAGAGGATTCATCACTCCCGGTATGGAGAAAGTTTCTCACGGCGCATTCAGATATGGCAATGACCCTAAACTGTGGCCACAGTGGGATTGAGTTATTGCTTTATCCAGTTTATAATACGTCATTGGCCCAGAAACTGAATAATATATCGAGAGTAACCGAAGTTGACACTATTTCTATGCCTTGTCTCATCGAGACACATATGATGAAGGATCGAATTGCACGGTAACCATATCGTTGATAGGTAGCTACTTTGCTGAATCCGAATCTATCGGGTGGCCATGATACCTTGTTAAGGGCCAATCTTGGTCTGTGTATTAGTGAGACAATATTGGTGTTAATCGCGATACTATACACTACCGATTGATGAGGAGCCTATAGGTCACACACTAGAACATTTAGATCCAAGAAGAAGAAGGGCATTTCATCTTTTAAGGCAAAGGGTATTTTGGTAATTTCATAGTTGCAATTAAATTGCTGAGGTCGTAGCCTTTATTTAATTGTTTAGAAAAATTAAATAAGTGAATTAGTTTAAATGTGTGTCACACAATTTTATATATTATCATTATTGTTAAATGTTAATATATATTTAAATATATATTATTGATTTTAATTGAGATAATGATGGAAAAAAATAAATCAAATTGGGAGTGTTTGGCAACATGGGGCGTTTGGGTTGAAGCCCAAGCCTATTCCGTATGGATTAGGGCAAATTGTTTTTACTATAAAAGAAAAGTGTGTTAATTAAATTATGTAGATTTTTCTTTAAAAAAAAAAAACACATAGCCCCATTTGACACTCCAACGGCAGAAACAATTGCCTAAAATCAATTTCAATTGTTTGTTTTTCTTCTTAATCTGAAGCCAAAGGGATCTAGCAAATCCCCTTGGTTCTTTGAGATTGTCTTCGTGTGAACTACGCTTCGATCCTACACTTGGATCGGTAGCAACATTCGTCGACAAATTTGGAGGAGCCTCCAACGTGCGTTTGTTTCTCTTAACTCATGTTAATATTTTCTCAGATTCTTATTATGATAAAATTGTAAAATCATACCCTTGATCTTGGCTCATGTAAACGATCCCTAGGTTATATATTTTTTTGTTTCCGCTGCGTATACGGGACCGTTTACTAACAGTGGTATCAGAGCCTAGGTACTAATTTTACAATTTTTATGTGTTGGTTGATAACATGTATTTGATGATATATGTTGCCATATTGAATCTGCGTAAATCTGTCTTAAAACATGTTTTTAAGAAATTGATTAATCGATTAATTTAATTTGTTGATGATCTGCTGGTTTGGTATAATGGTTGGTGGATTTTTGTTGAGACCAATGTGTTTGATTGATTGCAAATCCGTTTAAGTGTATGTTACTGTATGAATAGATTCGGAGCACAATCTGTGTATGCTCGCCGCGGCGATATAAACCATCGCCGTAGCGAGCGATGTTCTGCTGGCGCTGGTGACAAAACCAGCGCTCGCTGCGGCGATAAAACATCCCGCGGTGATCGCCCCTAACGACGCTGGTGACGAAACCAGCACTTCCCGGCGATATAAATCATCGCCGCGCGATCGTCTTCTGGATGAGCGCTGTACCAAACACCCGCTTGCCATGGTATATAACCCATCGCCACACGGCGATCGTCCTTGATGGACGCTGTACCAAATTGCCGCGCGAAGGTACGTTAACGTGAACATCAAGTAATCAACGAAAGCCCAACGTCTAACTCATCGCTGCCCCGAGTGCACTTCCGAGTCTGTAGGGGCTAAATGCAAAGTTTTAAAACTTTGGACCAAACGAGATCTGTAAATTGTTAGGGGTAAATTGTAATTAACCCACTAATTTCCAAATTGCCCGGCGAAGGTACCCAAAAATTGATTGTTTTTGAAATGTATGCTTTGTACTTGTTTGTATATTGCATGGTGTCCGGTACATGAGCCTTAGACCTAAGGGTGATGTTAAAAATATTTTGGGTATGTATGGTTGTATTATTTATTAATAGGGCCTGCGTGTCCTGCCTTTCTCCTCTTCTCGATGTACATTCTCTTCTCATCTAATTCCCCCGCGAATGTAAATCGAGGTTTCTAAATTTTGATGTAAAGAATTTGTATAATTTTTATTGTAAATTAAGAATGATATTTTTGTAATGTACTTGAAGACGGAGCAAAGGACGAGGCAACCATACTTGAGACTCAAGATGTTTATTACGACCCTTAGCTGACCCACCGATTCCTCTAGGCTCGAGGAAATCGGTTTCAGCTGGCCATGTACCGCATGTTATTTAATGTTTAAATGCATGCTAAGGTTGAATGTTGAAGAACATGTCAAACAATGTCATTCTAACAAAGATAATAATCTAGTGAGACATTAAATAACAAACCCCTCAACTAAATTATATAAGTCACGTAAGCCTTCCATCACCATGGTTTTAATCAAACCACTGTTCGTCGAAACCTTGTTCGCCAAAGCAAAGGGTATGCTTCTACCAGGGAAGTTAAAATGCATTGGTTTTCCTTAATGGAATGGGTCGACTTAAAATGATAGTTTTGCTTGTTCGCCAAAGCAAAGGTTGATAAACGCTTGTCTAGGCAAGTAGAGCAGTACATATATTGTGTGTACGTGGTGACATGTAGTGTCCACTCTACTGATACTGAGATCACACTTGAGGACGATGGCATGTAGTGTCCATTGGATTGTGGATTGGCTTGTTGGCTTTCTCACATTTGAGGTTGATAGTGGGAGCTATCAACTGGTGTAGATTAAGTTTTTGGCCTACCTAATCAACTCATTTTGGCTTGTCCGCCAAAGCAAAGGTTTGAAATGCAGGATGGGTTCTCAGTCCACTAGGAAAGTCAACGGGCTTTTCCGGTTTAATAGTGAGGGCTATTGGCTTGAGTAAAATAGTGGGAGCTCGTTTAAAAAGACCATTTAAACAATAATAATGAAAATGGTAATAACCGTTACTTATTCTGCACTTGTAGATTAACTTAAATTTGAGCAAAATGATCCAACATCCTGCGACAAATCATCGAACTGGGAGAGAAATGGATGGTGAATATTTCATTGACTGGTATAAAGTATAATATACTTCAGTCAAGCGATAGATTATACACCATTGAGCAAGCTCTCTATCACCAGAACCTGCTAATAGTTCTATCCATGAGACTGGGTATTTATATGTGAAGCATACACATGATGCAAAGACAGAAATGACTTGATACATGTGCTTGCATCAATGGCACCATTACTGCGACGCAGTGCCAAAATTGGATTTAGCTTCTATTCTTCATTTTCTTCGAAGAAATGAGAAGCAAGGGTGTCTCGTCGTTATTCAATGTAGGTGGAAAGGGGTACCAAAATTGGTGATCATATATCAAATGGATCAAGTATATGAACGCTTGATTTTGGGATGTGCCTTAATGAAGGTTTAGCGATAAACCTAATATTACAGTCTTTGCCAGATTCTTATCTCAATTCGTCTATGATTATTAGAAAGTAAGAAGAATACCCTTTCCGAGCTTCTGGATTGTTAAGGCTGCTGTCGGCTGAAAATGTCAAAACATTGACATTGGTTAAAGCCAACTCAAGTTGAAAAGAAGGGCTCAGAAGTCGATGGAAAGAACTGTTGCAGAAATTAAAGGCGTTTGTCCTTACTGTGGAATCCCAACCACTGGAGGAAACATTGCAAGGCCTTCCTAGGAAAGGGAAGAAGAATGTTACTTCTTCGCAGTACGTTATTGAGATTACTCCTCCCGTAAACATCTAGTTGACACAGATGTGGTACTCACATTTGATTGATGTGTAGGAACTACTGTAGAGTAGATTTCTCACCGGGAAAGTGGACCTACCAGTTGGAAATAAAGCACGTGCTGCTGCATTTGCTGTAGGATCTTATCATCTGATTTAGCCGATGGACTTGTTTCTTGGAACTTGTGGATTATTATGGTTTTTCTCAGTTTCTAGAAATTATATTTTGTGTCCACATAGGACAAATGGAATATTAGTTTACTATGGATATTTGTCCTTAAGTATAAATAATATTCTTTGGAACTGTTTCATAATAATATGTCCTAAGAAAGACAATAAGATAATCTCAAAATGACAATTATGCCAACTTTGGCAAGTTGAGCTACATACCTGAAGGAATGCGAGTAGTATCACAACTCATCCTTCCTTATACACCCCACACAAAGGATGTCGAAGGAGGAACAGGACCTTACTTGACATGGTTAGGTCCATGATGATGTTGTGATTTACTGCATCGTTTTAGGGTTATGCCCTAAGACTGCAACTCACATTTTGAACCGTGTGCCATCAAAGTCTATAATGAGACTCTATATGAGCTATGGAGTGGCGAAAGCCCAACTTGTCTTATCTAAGGATTTGGCTTGCGAACTTATGTTAAGAATTGACTTCGAACAAGCTGGGCCCAAAATCCTATAATGTATATTTGTGGGGTATCCAGAGGAAACCAAAGGATACTATTTCTACCACCCAAGAGCGCAAAATTTTTGTTGCTCGATCTAGTGTCTTCCTAGAAAAGTAATTTTCTAGAAGTACTAGTGCGGAAATGGAACTCGATGAAGTTCTAGAACCACAAGATATACTAGACGAAGGACGGGATGATGTGCCACAGGAAATGGCTGAGCATCATAGAGTTACTCCACAACTTGTGGATCAAAGTGAACCACCTCTGGTCGCACAGGAGCTATGTATCTGGGAGAGTATCCATGAGCCGAGAGATATGGTTATCTCGTGACTCAACAGGGTGACGTACTGGTCTACCAAGACAATGAACCCGAAACCTACAAAGATGCTATATCAGATCCAGATTCCATTAAATGGTTTGAAGCCATGAAATCTGAGATGGACTCCATGTACTAGAACCAAGTGTGGTCTCTGGTGAAACCACCTGAAGGGATAAAACCCATAGGGTATAAGTGGGTCTACAAGAAGAAGACTGACATGGATGGCAATGTGCATACTTATAAAGCACAGCTGGTTGCCAAAGGTTTCAAACAAATTCATGGCATGGACTATGAAAACCTTTTGCCGGTTGCCATGATTAAATCCATCCGATATGCTTGCAATTGCTGCATATCATAACTATGAGTTTTGGCAAATGGTGTCAAAACTGCTTTCCTGAACAAAACCTTGAGGAGGATGTGTATATAACACAACCTGATGGTTTTGTTCTTGTAGTCAAGCTATAAGTATGCAAGTAGCAGATCCATTTATGGACTCGCAGCTTCAAGGAGCTGGAACATTCGTTTTGATGAACATAAAAGATTCGTTTTTATCAAGAACGAAGTGAGCCCTGTGTTTCACAGAAAGTGAGTGGGAGTGCAGTAGCATTCCCATGTGTATGTCGATGACATACTTCTGATCGGGAATGATATACGCAACTTGCAGTCGGTAAAGACTTGGTTATCCAAGTGCTTCTCCATGAAAGACTTAGGGGAAACAACCTACATCCTTGGAATAAAAATCTATCGTAATAGATCGTTTAGGTTCGCAAACTAAGTCAAAGTACATAGACAAGGTACTGAACACTTTCAGTATAGAAAAAATCCAAGAAGGGATTTCTTATGATGGCATATTTGTCTTCTCTCTGTAAGGATATGTGTCTTTAACCACACAAAGAGAGATAGAATGAAGAGGATACCCATGCTTTAGCAAGTGGATCCATCTTATATGCTAAGATTGATATCTAATGTGCATTCAGCACTTGTAGTGGATATCAATCAGGCTCAAGTGAGCAATATGTTATGTACTTAGATTGACGTCTATGTGCACTCAGCACTAGTAGACTATCAACTAAATCCAAGTAAATGACACTGGGTATTGTCAATGGGCATTCTTAAGTACTTGAAGGCTTAGAATATATCTTGGATTATGGAGGAAAGATGAGCCACTGTAAGAGAAACAGTGACGCTATTTCCAAACGGAAAATGATGATTATAGTTTGCAATTTGGGATTACAACATTTTGTCTCAATGTAACTGGTGAGTTGGAAGAGCTTGAATCATGTGTACTGCAGCGATTCTACAATTGATGCTAAGTGTAACGCATTATTTAATGCAGCTGTGTAGGCGGTTTGGATCAAGAGGTTTATTACTGAACTTGATGTGATTCAAGCATTGCTAATCCAGTATAGTTGTACTGCGATACAATGAGCCATTATTGTGGCTGAATCATGGTCTCACCAGTAATCCAACACTTGCTTAGTTGATTCATTCTGATCTGAAGGATCGATAAGAAAGGGATGTATAGATTTGTAAATACCTACTAACCCACTATTGAAGTTTCTATTGTAGTAGAAGCATGTGGGTACTTAGGTCTATTCATGTTGAGTGCATGAATGCCTGGCTATAGTGCAGGCACTTGGTTATTCAGTGTTGAGTGCATGAATGATTGGCTAGAGATTGTTGGAGTAGGTGCCCTAGAGCCAATCTATTATGTAGAATTGACTCTTGTAATAATGTTCATTAATCAATAAGGAATTTTATTCTAATCGCGTAAATCATTATATTGCAATATGTATTGATATATGTCCTTAGAATGGTAGAACCGTGATGAGGGATCAAGTGTTTCAAATCTTGATAGTGAGAACCATATGAGCACATATGGTGCCATTCTAGAAACGTCCGTAGCTCTAGTATTATTCTGAAGTAAGGGCACAGATAAACGGTAAGGCTATCATAGTGTTGACGACCCTGTCAAAGGCAGTGACTGATCTCACTTGTCAAGGTTGTTTGGTGACAACCTGGTGCAACACATGTGCTTGCTGTAGCGATTTACCGTAGCAAGTTCACTGGACTGACCCACCAGAGGATTCCATATGGATGGTAACCCCAGTTCTATGGAACATAACAAATGTGGTGCATGTGATCCTTAGACTTGAATCACCGAGCGCCTTGTGCACGGATTGGTGTGGTTTGACACTAGCTAACGCAGTTCTTTTAGAGCTGTCAATATGGTGGTGATTGGCTGCATCAAGGAGTGTATCAAGACTATGTGATTGATAGAGGATTCATCACTCCCGGGTATGGGAGAAAGTTATCTCCACGCGCAATTCAGTATATGGAAATGACACTAAAACTATGGCCACAGTGGGATTGAGTTGTTGCTCTATCCAGTTTATAATACGGGTCATTGGTCCAGAAACTAATAATAATATCGAGAGTAACCGAAGGTTGACACTATTTCTATGCCTTCGTCTCGTCAGATAACATATGATGAAAGATCAATTGCACGGTAACCATATCGTTAATAGGTAGCTACTTTACTTAATCCGAATCTATCGGTCATGATGCCTTGCTAGGGGCCAATCTTGGTCTGTGTATTAGTGAGACAATTTTGGTGTTAATCCGATACTATACACTGCCGTATTGATGAGGAGCCTTGGGTCCACACCATAGAAGACAATTTAAGATCCAAGAAGAAAGAAGGGCATTTCGTCTTCTAAGCGAAAGGGTATTTTGGTAATTTCTAGTGCAATTAAATTTGCTGAGGTCGTAGCCTTTATTTAATTTGTTAGAAAAATTAAATAAGTGAAATTACGTTTAAATGTGTGTTCGCACATATTTAAATATATTATCATTATTGTTAAATGTTAATATATATTTAAATATATATTAATTGATTTTAATTGAGATAATGATGGAAAATAAAATAAATCAAATTGGGAGTGTTTGGCAACATGGGGCGTTTGGGTTGAAGCCCAAGCCTATTCCGTATGGGATTAGGGAAAATTGTTTTTACTATAAAAAGAAAAGTGTGTTAATTAAATTATGTAGATTTTTCTTTGAAAAAAAACACACAGCCCCATTTGACACTCCAACGGCAGAAACAAGATTGCCTAAAATCAATTTCAATTGATTTGTTTTTCTTCTTAATCTTGAAGCCAAAGAGGATCTAGCAAATCCCTCTTTGGTTCTTTTGAGATTGTTTCGTGTGGACTATGCAGGTTCGATCCTACACTTGGAATTTGGAGGAGCCTCCAACTTGCGTTTGTTTCTCTTAACTCATGTTTAATGTTTACGCAGATTCTTATTGTGATAAAATTGTAAAATCATACCCTTGATCTTGGCTCATGTAAACGATCCCTGAGTTATATTATTTTTGTTTCCGCTGCGTTTACGGGACTGTTTACTAACAATTTTTGGATTTAGCCCATGCACAAACTTGTTCATCCTCAATTCTGGTGTGCTCATTATACCTGGTGTAAACCTTGCTAAGGAATTAAAACTAATAGTGTATTCTTTCACTGAACTGATTCCTTGACGTAGGCTAATAAATTCTTGTATCTTTTCATGCATTCTATCAGCTGTCCTATATTATGCCTCAAAAAGTCATCTGAAATCTCCCTAGGTCATAGTGGCTACACCATGAGTCTCCTCCATTAGCTCCCACCGTATCCGAGCATCACTCTTAAATAAGAAACATGCATATCGAATCTTCTCCCAATCTGTCATGGGAAAATGTGCCGTTGTACGCTCCACAGATCTAATCCATTCTTCTGTCATTGATGGATCAGTCATACCCATAAATTCTAACAGCTGATATTGACTAGGTAACCCATAAATGGGCTTAAGACGACTCTGTACTATTAGAGGTACCGACCTTTCTCTCCCCTCTCCAGTGGTCGGTACAACAACTAGGGTCTCGACTCTCTCCGATGTAAGTCTCCCCTGGCTCTCTGCCAATACTTGCTGAATAATGGTATGAATCCTTGCCTCATCGAGGACAGGGGAAGTAGATCCGGATCTGTTGGATGGCTCACCCGTACTCGATACATTCTTCGTACCGGATTGAGTCATCCGTCTCATCTTAAAACACATAGCACCAATACCATTAGTCAGCTAATACAAGTGAGAAAAAGAAATAACTTACATTGATCGGCTACGGTAGGTCAATGTGGCAGGAGAGGCGCACTGTCAATTTCCCAAAATCGACATTCTAATACAAAAAAATGCAATATACTGTATAGCTAGTAATTCTATAAGAAATATAAGATAAAATCCACTAAATAACTTTTACAAACATAATGTAAATCCGAAAATTCTAATTTTTAATTTAGATAAATATATACACAAAAATACTGATATACTTTAGTAAACATAAGGTAATCTTGAACAGTGCCGCCAAACTCCTCCGCTTTTTGACGTCTCACCAGGTCATAAATCATCTAGTACCTGCAAATGCTAATCCGAGAATTATACTATTTTAATTAGGCTTTTTGGCCAGATTTTAGATACTTCTTAGTTCAGTTTTGCTTGAATTACTACTTAATTCTTTACATTTTGTGTTTCAGGCCAAAATGGACATTTTGAGCAAATAATGAGCGAATTGGAGTTTTTGGACCCAGAAGTAAGCGGATCTTAGAATTTGGGAGAGTTCTGAAGCAGAGTGAAGCACTATGAAGCTTGTTCCCATGAGAGAGCATCGAAGATCGAAGATTCAAGCAAAGTAGCAAGCGGAGGGCAATTATGTAATTTCAAAATTCTTCATAAAGGTTCTTCGCCATGGTGAAAGAAGTTATGCACAAGAGTCCAGCTTTAGTTCTTCAAAACGCACAGTTTTATTTTAGCAAAGTTTTAGGTCTTTGGGCGAGGTATAAAAGAAAAACTTTACCATTTTGGTGGGGGGTCATCCAATTTTCGTCTATTCTCATTGAGTTTTGAATAGATTTGACATTTAGAGAGAAGATTTGAGCTTGAATCTTATGGATTGTTCAATTAGGGGAGATCTCTACTCTTTTCTCTGCATTTCAATATGTTGAACATTGTGTTTATTGTTTTTCTTGTTGCTTGTGTTGATTTAGTTATGAACTAACCCATTTTGGGTTAGGGTTTTGATGTAACTCGGAATTCTATGGGTTAATCAATTGATTATTGTTATTTTGATATTCTATTGCACAGATTGTGTGGCTATTCCGTTTTTATTGATTTTATTTGATGAATATGATGAGATTGAGAGATGAATCATATTAAGCTTTTTGGGTAATCACCATTGTAGTATTGAATGCTAGAGATAGATTTGAGAATCAGTGAAATCAATCTAGAATTCCATTAGCTTAATGAACTTGGATCTATTATTCTTCAAATTGTTGGGTGCGAAAGTTTAATAGGGAAAAGTAGGAATTCATAGCCTAAGAAGGTATGTTTGACAACTTAGAGAATTCGATTTACAATCCGTGCACATGAATGTGAAAATAGCATAATTCATAAAATTCACCCATAGAGTTTGAATGAAGTCAAAACCCTAACCTTTTGTTAAATTGATATTACTCGTCTTTAATTCTTGCCTTTATTAATTAGTTTTTAATACCTAGTAAGTTTTGTTCTAGTGTTAGTTTTAATCTCTCCCATTAATCTAAACGAATTCGGTTCCTCCAACTTGAAAAACACTTAGGAAAATTAGTGCTTAGCAACCAATCCTCGTGGGAACGATACTCACTCATCACTCTATTACTTTGTGCGACAAGTGCACTTGCTATCATTGCATGTTGTAGTAACAACGCAACAAGTTTTTGGCGCCGTTGCCGGGGATTGAGTTTTGTGTTAACATTGAGTTTTCTTCTGTTAGCTAGATTGGAGTTTATTTCTGTTTTAATTGTTGTTTGTTTAATTTTTGTTCTTCTTTTCGGTTGGTTTATGATCTCACTTTTTCTATTTTTTTGTGTAGCTTATGCGAAGAGCAAGACGTCAGCCAGTGGTTCTTGTTGATCTTGAGATGGAAAGAACCACTAGAAGACTTAACAGAGAAAGAAGAGAAAGTGAGGCTACAGTTGAACCGGAGGTCATAGTTGTTGAGATGGCAGAAAATAGAACACTAAGGGAGTTTTCAGTTCCCTTAGTTAATGGCAGTGGGTTGAGTATTACTAGACTAGCATTACAAGCCAACAACTTTGAGATAAAGTCGACAATCATCCAGATGATCTAGCAGTTGGTACAGTTTAAAGGAGATTGAAGGAAGATCCAAATCTACATATTGCCAATTTTTTAGAGATTTGTGATACTTTCAAGTCAAACGGAGTGTCAGATGATGCCATCAGATTAAGACTGTTCCCGTTTTTTTTGAGGGATAAGGCAAAGGGATGGTTAATGGCACTACCATTAGGAACGATCACAACATGGAATGATTTAGCATAGAAGTTCCTGACCAAATTCTTTCCTCCAGCAAAATCAACAAAGCTGAGAAATGATATCACATCATTTCTATAGGAAGAGTCGGAATCATTGTATGAGGCTTGGGAGAGATACAAAGAATTACTGAGGAGGTGTCCACATCATGGGTTGCCAATTTGGATGCAAGTCCAAACGTTTTATAATGGATTGATGGTGAATGTGCAAACTATGGTGGATGCAGCCTCGGGAGGAGCATTGCAAAATAACACACCAGAAGAAGCTCATGAGTTGCTTGAAGTTCTAGCAAGCAACAATTATCAAAGACCTAATGAAAGGGTGAAACCAAAGAAATCTATGGGCCTTCATGAAGTTGATACATATACAGCCATTTTAGCCCAACTCACAGGACTTCAGAAACAGTTGGGAAGTATGCAGGTAAATTCTATTCAAGCTCCTCAAGTAATTTGTGAATTTTGTGCAGATGGTCATGTGAGCAGTGAATGTGTAATAACTGCTTCATATTAGGATACTCATAGAAATACATCTAGTACATATATTTATATTAGCAAAAGTAAATGGGCCCAAAATTTTATTTTAATACATTTAATCATTCTGTATACAAAGTAAGGCATAATTAGTAAAAGTTATCAAAAACAGTGGACAGTGTAGCTATTACTCCTCGCTTGCCGACGCCCATCAAACCATGTCCTCACCTAGATCCTGCAATCACAAAGAAAAACAACGGGGTGAGCACAAAATAATGCTCAGTAAGTAAATCCTCTACTCGTCTAACCCCGTGACCCCGTGACTCTTTCTCTTAATTCTTTCCTTACACTCTTCTCATATCATTTATTTTCTCTTTCTATTTCTCTTTCACATAGCTCTTTTCTATCAACTTTCTATTGTATGTCACGGCTGAGTGGAGATCACAAAGCACCCACCCACTCTTCGTGACTTCTACTCATTCTCTTCCTTAATTCTTTCTTATATTTTCTCATTCTTTCTCACTGGAATGTCACGGCCTCATCTTACCAGAGGCACGGCCAGGTGGAGTTCACAAAGCACCAACCCACTCTTCATGACTTCCGGGTGGAGTTCACTAAGCACCAACCCATTGGAGTTCACAAAGCACCAACCCATTCTTAGATTTTTCTCATTCTCTTTAGTTTTAGAGTAGCCCATTCACAAAGCTCTCTACTCTTTCTCAAACTACTTCTCAATGCACAATTAATGCGTAAGGATGGTTCATGCTTAAAGTTTCTTACTTAATGCACTTATGAAATGCACAAATGCAATATTGCATCAAAACAGTCATTCTGCGCAGGTCACACTCAAGAAGGCATAACTTGAGTTATACATCTCAGATTACTACGGTTTTGGTCTCGTTTTAAATCTTAGAGACAAGGCTACAACTTTAATGTTTTGGTCTAAACCCAGTTCAATCCGTAAGATACCCAAAAATCACTCATAAAGTCACGGCTGTGACAGGGCAGTTTGGTAACATGTTTTCACTTAGGCATTTCATCAAACATTAATTGTGCATAAACAAACCCTAATTCAATTATCATTCTATTTAGCTCTCAAACCATCCAAAATGAGAGAAAAACTCTCTTGTAGCATCACATACCTACATAGCAAACACATTCCACAAAAATTTCTCCAATTCTTCCAATTTCAACCCATCATCAAATCATCACATATACTTCTCATATTCAAATATATCCAACAACAAGCATAATTCATCATCAATCTCATCTCAATTTCTCAATAATCACAACATATGCATATTTAAAAGAAATCTCTACTCACTTGAATTTTTAAATTTTAGCTTGAGTTGGATTTTGAGTGGAATTTACTTACCTTGTGCTTGAGTAGTCTCTCCTAAGCTCTCTATTCTTGTTGGATTCCAATCTTCTCTTAACCCTAAGCATAAAATTCATAAGAACTCAACCTTTACACAAATAAATCATAGATAAAGAGCTTGAATTCTTACCTTTTAATGCCTAGAATCAAAACCCTATGAAAAACCACTTAAAAGCCCTCAAAATCCTTGGAGGATTGAATGACAATTTGAGAGAAATTGGGGGAGGAGTGTGGCAGTGGAGAAGAAGAATGAAGGGTTTCAAACCCTTAACACTTTAATTTATAACCACACTTTCCCATTTTGCCCTTGCTCTTTCTTAGAAATTCCATCTATGTCCCTTAGTCAATTACAATAATGCCCTCATTTTTAATGCATTCTCTATTAAATTCTATCTCTTTTCACTCCCCACAAGTTCAACTAATTTTGAGTGAAAATACCATTTTACCCCTAATGAAAGTTTAAGGGATTTTCTCTACATTTTTCTCAAAATAACTTTAACAAAAATTCAACTAAGGGCCAACCAACCAATATTAACAATATATCGACCCAAATAAAAGCAAAACAATAAACATTTAAGCAATACACCATAACTTAACTATGTACCTCAAGTGGGGCGTTACAATTCGCCCCCCCTTAAAAGAATTTCGTCCCCGAAATTCACACAAACAACTCCGGGTAACGATTCTGCATGTCTTGCTCTACCTCCCATGTGGCCTCTTCTACCTTGTGATTTCTCCAAAGGACTTTTACTAGTGGAATGCTCTTATTCCGGAGCTCTTTAATCCTTCGGTCTAAAATCTGTACTGGACGCTCTTCATACACAAGGTTCTCCTCTAGGTCAACATCCTCTATTCTCAAGATATGGGAGGGATCACTTACGTACTTCCGTAGCATCGAGACATGGAAAACATCATGTATCTTGTCCATGCTAGGTGGTAGTGCCAATCTGTAGGCCACCTTTCCCACTCGTTGCAATACCTCAAATGGACCTACGTATCTCGGTGCTAACTTCCCTTTACTTCCAAAGCGCATTACTCGCTTGTAGGGGGAAACTTTCAGAAACACTTTATCACCCACTTGGAATTCAACTTCTTTTCTTTTCAAGTCAGCATAACTCTTCTGACGATCTTGGGCTTGCTTCATTCTGTTTCTGATTAACCTTATATCTTCTATCATTTTCTGAGTCATCTCTGGCCCAAAAGCGGTACTCAACTCATCCTTTTCGCCTATCTCATCCCAATGTAGTGGAGACCGACATCGTCTACCATACAAGGCCTCGTAAGGCGCCATCTTAATTGTAGACTGGTAACTATTATTGTAGGAAAACTCCACTAAGGGTAACATCTCATGCCAAGATACTTTATAATCTATACAACAGGCCCTCAACATATTCTCAAGCACCTGATTCGTTCTCTCTATTTGGCCATCCGTCTGAGGATGATAGGCAGTACTGAATGCTAAACGGGTACCCAAATTCCTCTGTAAACTCATCCAAAAAGCTGAAACAAATCTGGAATCTCTATCTAATACTATTATCTTGGGCACACCATGTAACCTGACTATCTCTTTAATGTAAATCTAAGCCAACTGATCCATAGTGCTGCTCTCCTTTACTGGAAGGAAATTGGCTAACTTGGTTAACCTATCCACAATCACCCATATAGCATTATACCCATGCTGTACTCTGGGGAGGCATATAATAAAATCCATCGAAATGCTCTCCTATTTCCATTCTGGAATACTAAGTGGTTGAAGTAACCCTGACGACCGTTGGTGTTCTACTTTCACCTGCTGACAAACTAGGCACTTAACTACAAATTCTGCAATATCCTTCTTCATACCTGGCCACCAGTAGCCTTTCTTTATGTCTTGATACATCTTAGTTGCTCTAGGATGAGCAGTGTATGGTGTGTCATGAGCCTCTATAAGTATTCTCTTCCTCAACTCATCATTTTGAGGGATACACAACCAATTCCTGAAATAGAGGACACCATCTATTAAGTGGAATTCCGTTATCTTGCCCTCATGTACTTGCTGAACTATTCTCTGACACCACTCATCGGCCACTTGCTTATCTTGGACTTCCTCCAGTAAAGTAGACTGAACCTCTAACCTGGCAATCTTTCCTAGAATCACTTCAATCTGTGCTCTACACAATTCTTCTATCAAATCTTTTTGCTTAGTAAGTCGGGACAGATAAGCTTTTCTACTCAAGGCATCGGCTACTACATTGGCTTTCCCCAGTTGATACTTAATCTCACACTCATAATCCTTAACCAGCTCTAACCACCTTCTCTGCCTCATATTCAGCTCCTTCTGAGTAAAGAAATACTTTAAACTTTTATGATCGGTGTAGATATTACTCTTGGCACCATAAAGTTAATGCCTCCAAATCTTTAATGCGAAGACCACGACTGCCAACTCTAAATCATGCGTAGGGTATCTCGTCTCATACTCTTTCAATTGTCGAGAGGCATATGCTATCACCCTACCTAACTGCATTAATACGGCACCAAGTCCTTGTAGTGAGGTATCTGTATAAATGTCGTAATCTACACCCTCTTGTGGTAGCACTAACACGGGAGCTGTCATTAACCTCTTCTTCAACTCCTGGAAGCTCTCCTCACATGCTTTTGACCATACAAAAGGAGTCCTCTGTTTGGTAAGAGCTGTTAATGGTTTAGCTAATTGGGCAAACCCTGCTACAAATTGCCGGTAGTAACCTGCTAGGCCCAAGAAACTTCTGACCTCTTTTACTGTTTTTGGCCTCTGCCATTCAAGGATTGCCTTCACTTTACTCGGATCCACTGAAATCCCTTCCTTTGACACTGTATGGCCTAGAAATATCACTTGATCAAGCCAAAACTCACACATAGAAAATTTAGCATACAGCTTCTTTTCCCTCAACTGTTGCAACACTATTCTCATCTCATGCTCTTCTCTTGACTTAGAATAAATCAGGATATCGTCAATAAAAACCATTATAAACTGATCCAAATAATCATGGAATACCTGGTTCATCAGGTCCATAAAAACTGCTGGGGTATTAGTCAAGCCAAACGGCATCACTACAAACTTATAATGCCCATACCTTGTACAGAAAGCTGTCTTAGCTATATCTTGCTCGGCCACTCTTACCTGATGATACCCTGACCTCAAATCAATTTTAGAGAACACAGCGGGTTCTTTCAACTGATCGAACAAATCATCAATACGAGGTAGCGGGTACTTATTCTTCACTGTCACTTTATTCAACTCTATATAATCAATACACTTCCGTAGTGACCCATCTTTCTTTTTCACAAACAAAATTGGAGCTCCCCAAGGAGAATGACTCGGTTGGATAAAGCCTTTATCTAGAAGCTCTTGGAGTTGCTTCTTTAATTCCTGAAGCTCTGTTGGGGCCATTCGATAAGGGGCTTTAGATATTGGTGCTGTTCCTAGTGCTAGTTCAATACTAAACTCAACTTCCCCTTCTGGAGGCAAACCTGGTAACTCTTCCGGAAATACATCTAGAAAATCTCGAACTACTAGCACCCTCTGAATCTCTGACTGTGGAACATCACCACTTTGCACTACATGGGCAATATATCCCGAACACCCCTTTTTCAACATCTTTCTAGCCTTCACACTACTAATCAACATACTCAACTGATGGCCCACTCCAAAACTAAACTTGTCTCCACTATCGAGATTGAATCTCGCTTTCTCTTTCCGACAATCAATTTCTACTCCATACCTCCCTATGAAATCCATACCCAATATTACATCAAAGTCCGGCATATCAAAAACTATTAGATCAACTTTTAACTCTCTACCTTGGATCACCACGGACTCTCCTGACAACATCTCTTGCGTCAGAACAATAACCCCATCGAGTAACTCTATCTTAATGGGTTGAGTCACTTTAATAGGTTTCAAGCCTAACCTCTCTATCATCCCATAAGATATAAAAGAATGAGTGGCTCTTGAATCAATTAAGGCATATAAAGGAATAGCATGGAATAATAACTGACCAGTAACTGCTGATGGACTAGCCTCTGCTTCACCCTGTGCCACTGTAAACACTCTGGGATTAGTAGTATCTCTAGAACTCTGTACTGGTGGTGGAAGAGGAGCTTTACAATCTCTCATCAAGTGCCCTGGCTGTCGGCACCTATATCACACCCTTTGGTCCCTTAGACACTCTCCTACGTGGTTCCTTCCACATTTGGGGCAAAGAGGAAATCCTTCCGTCCGGGGCCGCTTACTCCTC
The DNA here is from genome assembly GCF_008641045.1 of Pistacia vera. Classification (NCBI taxonomy): domain Eukaryota; kingdom Viridiplantae; phylum Streptophyta; class Magnoliopsida; order Sapindales; family Anacardiaceae; genus Pistacia; species Pistacia vera. Next base: position 179,460 of record NW_022196345.1, read on the forward strand.
CATCTCTTCTATTCTGTCTAGACTGAAACTTTTTCTTATTATTCTTCATTTCCTTGTTTTTTTCACCCTCAAATTTCTCTCTTTGCGGGGCAGAAGATGGCTCACTTGGTTCTGTTGTTGAGGAACCTATCGGGGGAATTTTATTCTCAAATATTTCTGCCCTCATTGCCCACCTCAAGGCCTCACTATAAGTTCGAGGGGGATCATAACTCATCATTATATCCCTAGCTATCTCTGGCTTCAACCCATGTACAAACTTGTCTCTTCCCAATGTCGGGGTACTAACTATTCCGGGTGCAAATCTTGCAAGGGAGTTGAATTTCACTGAGTACTCCTTCATGGTACTAGACCCCTGCTGCAGGCTAATAAATTCTTGGACCTTCTCATGAACTCGGTCCTCTGTCCTAAACTCGACCTCAAACTCTTGTCTGAATTCTTCCCAAGTCATCACTGCCACATCATGGGTATCTTCTATTAATTCCCACCAAATTTGGGCATCACCCCGAAATAAGAAACTCGCATACCGGATCTTCTCTCGGTCCGTCATGGGAAACAAGGCTGTTATACGTTCCACAGACTTAAACCATTCTTCTGCTACTACCGAGTCCGTAGTACCCTTAAACTCTGATGATTGATGTTGGCTGGGAAGACCATAAATTGGTTCGATTCTGTTCTGTACTAGGGGAGGTACCGGTTGTTCTCTTTCTACATTAGTGGTTGGTGGCACCTGTACGCGGATCCCAACTCTCCCCTGGCTTTCTGCCATAACTTGCTGTACAATCCCCCGAACTCTAGCTCCATCCAAGGGAGGGGGCGTAGCTTCTGGTGGGTTAGAAGGTTATCCTTTATTCATCACACCTTTACCACGCCTTCGGGTACTACGCCTCATCTACAAAATAATCACATTTAATCAATTTGAGAAATACTTATAGTAATGAAAGAATTAACTCACACAGTCGGTTATCGGACGTCGAGGCAATGAGAATAGTACACTGTCAAATCCCAAAATCTCAGCTTTGATACCAAAAAATGTAATAACTACTTCATACTAGGATACTCATAGAAATACATCAAGTACATATATTTATATTAGCAAAAGTAAATGGGCCCAAAATTTTATTTTAATACATTTAATCATTCTGTATACAAAGTAAGGCATAATTAGTAAAAGTTATCAAAAACAGTGGACAGTGTAGCTATTACTCCTCGCTTGCCGATGCCCATCCAACCGCGTCCTCACCTAGATCCTGCAATCACAAAGAAAAACAATGGGGTGAGCACAAAATAATGCTCAGTAAGTAAATCCTCTACTCGTCTATCCCCGTAACTCTTTCTCTTAATTCTTTCCTTACACTCTTCTCATCTCATTTATTTTCTCTTTCTGTTTCTCTTTCACATAGCTCTTTTCTATTAACTTTCTGTTGTATGTCACGGCCTCATCTTACCGGAGGCACGGCTGAGTGGAGATCACAAAGCACCCACCCACTCTTTGTGACTTCTACTCATTCTGTTCCTCTCTTCTTTCTCATGTTTTCTCATTCTTTCTCACTTGAATGTCACGGCCTCATCTTACCGGAGGCACGGCCGGGTGGAGTTCACAAAGCACCAACCCACTCTTCGTGACTTTCGGGTGGAGTTCACTAAGCACCAACCCATTCTTCATAACTTTCGGGTGGAGTTCACAAAGCACCAACCCATTCTTAGATTTTTCTCATTCTCTTTACTTTTAGAGTAGCCCATTCACAAAGTTCTCTACTCTTTCTCAAACTACTTCTCAATGCACAATTAATGCATAAGGATGGTTCATGCTTAAAGTTTCTTACTTAATGCACTTTTGAAATGCACAAATGCAATATTGCATCAAAACTGTCATTCTGCGCAGGTCACACTCAAGAAGGCATAACTTGAGTTATACACCTCGGATTGCTACGGTTTTGGTCTCGTTTTAAAGCTTAGAGACAGGACTACAACTTTTATGTTTTGGTCTAAACCCAGTTCAATCCGTAAGATGCCCAAAAATCACTCAGAAAGTCACGGCTGTGACAGGGCAGTTTGGTAACATGTTTTCACTTAGGCATTTCATCAAACATTAATTGTGCATAAACAAACCCTAATTCAATTATCATTCTATTTAGTTCTCAAACCATCCAAAATGAGAGAAAAACTCTCTTGTAGCATCACATACCTACATGGCAAACACACTCCACAAAAATTTCTCCAATTCTTCCAATTTCAACCCATCATCAAATCATCACATATACTTCTCATATTCAAATATATCCAACAACAAGCATAATTCATCATCAATCTCATCTCAATTTCTCAATAATCACAACATATGCATATTTAAAAGAAATCTCTACTCACTTGAATTCTTAAATTTTAGCTTGAGTTGGATTTTGAGTGGAATTTACTTACCTTGTGCTTGAATAGTCTCTCCTAAGCTCTCTATTTTTGTTGGATTCCAATCTTCTCTTAACCCTAAGCATAAACTTCATAAGAACTCAACCTTTACACAAATAAATCATAGATAAAGAGCTTGAATCCTTACCTTTTAATGCCTAGAATCAAAACCCTATGAAAAACCACTTAAAAGCCCTCAAAATCCTTGGAGGATTGAATGACAATTTGAGAGAAATTGGGGGAGGAGTGTGGCGGTGGAGAAGAAGAATGAAGGGTTTCAAACCCTTAACACTTTAATTTATAACCACACTTTCCCATTTTGCCCTTGCTCTTTTTTGAAAATTTCATCTATGTCCCTTAGTCAATTTACCATAATGCCCTCATTTTTTGCATTCTCTATGAAATTCTATCTCTTTTCACTCCCCACAATTTCAACTAATTTTGAGTGAAAAGACCATTTTACCCCTAATGAAAGTTTAAGGGATTTTCTCTACATTTTTCTAACTTTAACAAAAATTCAACTAAGGGCCAACCAAAATTAACAATATATCAACCCAAATAAAAGCAAAACAATAAACATTCAAGGAATACACCATAACTTAGCTACGTACCTCAAGTGGGGCGTTATAGAATGCCAAGTGGGGAACATGTTTGCTTCAGCGTCTTCATCATCGCAGCAAGTTAACTACGTGGCAGGAAATCAAAGGCAACCGAACACCCCGTACTCCAACACATATAATCCTGGTTGGAGGAATCATCCGAACCTGTCTTGGGGCAATCAGAATCAATAGAATTAGCAAAACAAAATGGAACCAAAGAGCATTGCCAAACAACAAAGCAGGGGTGAACAATCAACCAGGAGAGAAAAGAGTGACAAAATTGGAGGATATGTTTGGAAAGTTTATGCAGGAGACCATAGATTTTATGAATGAGACGAGGACGAATTTCAGAAATCAAGGGGCGTCCATTTGAACTTGGAGGTACAAGTGGGTCAATTGGCTGATAAGTTAAATGAGAGACCACAAGGTTCCTATCGAGCAACACAGTACCTAACCCACGTGAGCAAACAAATGCAATAACTCTGAGAAGTGGGACAATTTTAGAAGAAGTGGAACAATTAGGGAAAGAAGGACGCCCACCAAAAGAAAAGGAAGATTTTGATGAGGAAGTTGATGAAGAGATAGTTATTGAAGAGAAACCAACCAGTTCTAAGGTTGATGAACAAAAGCGGGAAGAGAGACAAAGACAAAAGAAAGAGAAATTGCCATTTCTCGAGATACCATCAGAGTTGGCACATCACACTCCTTCTGTGCCTTTTCCTTAGAGACTCAAGAAAAAGAATCAAGATAAGCAGTTTTCCAAATTTATTAAAATATTTAAAAAATTGCATATTAACATTCATTTTGCAGATGCATTGCAACAGATGCCGAGCTACACGAAATTTCTCAAGGAGATTTTATTAAACAAAAGGAAGTTAGAAGATAAGGAAACAATGATGCTCACGGAGGAGTGTAGCGCCATTCTCCAGAAGAAGCTACCCCTGAAACTCAAAGATCCAGGGAGTTTTACTATTCCTTGCATTATCGAATACATTACTTTTGATCGCGTTTTGTGTGATTTAGGTGCAAGCATCAATCTAATGCATTTTTCTGTTTTCAGGAGATTGGGAATTGGTGAAGTGAAGCCAATGACCATGTCATTGCAACTTGCAGATAGAACCATCAAACATCCGAGGGGTATAGTTGAAGATGTGTTAGTGAAGGTGGACAAGATTATCTTTCTAGTAGATTTTGTTATATTTGACATGCAAGAGAATAAGGAAATGCCTTTTATTTTGGGCCGACCATTTTTGACCACGGGAAGAGCACTCATTGATGTGCAAGAAGGAAAGTTACTGTTAAGAGTTTAAGATGAAACGGTAACTTTCAATGTGTTTGAAGCTATGAAGTTTCCATTCGAATCGGATTCATGCTTTTGTGTTGATGTGGTGGATAAACTAGTAGTAGAGGCTATTGAAGAGAACACTCCACAATTGCCTCTAGAAGCTTGTATTGCCCAATAAAAAATAGCAGAGGTGGATGAGTTGGCGAAGAATGAATGTGCTAGATTGTTGGGAGCCCTTCAGCCGATTGATGAGATCCAGGATCTAGAATTTGAGGAATTTGATTTTGAAAAAGAGAAGGAAAAGGAAAGAAAGGAAGAACCTCCAAAGCTTGAATTGAAACCTTTACCTTCCCACCTCAAATATGTGTATCTTGGTGAAGTAGAAACTTTCCCAGTAATCATCAGTTCAAGGTTAAGCAAATTGGAAGAAGAGTGGTTGATTCGGGTGTTAAGAGAACATAGATCAGCAATTGGTTGGACAATTTCTGATATTAAAGGTATCTCACCATCTTTTTGCATGCATAAGATACTTATGGAAGATGATATCAAGCCTAGAGTGCAACCAAAACGTAGATTGAATCCTTCGATAAAGGAAGTGGTGAGAAAGGAGGTGGTGAAACTTCTAGATGCGGGAATAATTTATCCAATTTCTGATAGTCCATGGGTGAGCCCGGTGCAAGTGGTTCCAAAAAAGGGAGGTATCACAGTGATAAAGAATGAGAGCAATGAATTTATGCCAACTAGGACAGTCACGGGTTGGAGAGTATGCATTGATTATCGAAAATTAAATGAAGCGACAAGGAAGGATCATTTCCCACTTCCTTTCATTAATCAGATGTTGGAGAGATTGGTAGGGCATGCTTACTACTGTTTCCTGGATGGTTATTTAGGATATAATCAGATTTCCATCGCTCTTGAGGATAAAGAGAAGACGACCTTCACTTGCCCCTATGGCACCTTTGCTTACCGAAGGATGCCCTTTGGTTTATGCAATGCACTAGCCACATTTCAAAGATGCATGATGTCTATCTTTGGTGACATAGTGGAACGGTTTATAGAAGTCTTCATGGATGACTTCTCTGTTTTTGGTTCATCTTTTGACATGTGCTTATCTAATCTTTCACTTGTTTTGCAGCAATGTCAGGAGACGAACTTGGTGCTCAACTGGGAGAAGTGCACTTCATGGTCCAAGAAGGAATAGTGCTTGGTCATAGAATCTCAAAAGACGACATAGAAGTGGATCGAGCAAAGACGGACGTGATTGAGAAGCTGCCACCACCCTTAAATGTTAAAGCAGTTCGAAGTTTCTTGGGGCATGCAGGGTTTTATAGACGGTTTATCAAGGATTTTTCTAAGATCTCTAAACCCCTTTGTAGTTTATTGATTAAAGATGTTGCTTTTGATTTTAATGATGAATGCATGCATGCCTTTCTAACTCTAAAAAAATTATTAGTATCTGCACCTATTATTGCAGTTCCCGATTGGGGACTACCATTTGAATTGATGTGTGATGCTAGTGATTTTGCTTTAGGAGTAGTGTTAGGACAAAGGAAAAACAAAGTGTTGCATGTAATTCAGTATGCTAGCAAAACACTCACTAATGCATAATTGAATTACACCACCACTGAAAAAGAATTGTTGGCTGTGGTTTTTGCTTTTGACAAATTTCGTTCATATTTGTTAGGTGCTAAGGTGATCATCTACATGGACCATTTGGCACTCAAACACCTATTGGCAAAGCAAGAAGTGAAACCTCGGTTGATCAGATGGATCGTATTGCTACAAGAGTTTGAGTTAGAGATACGAGATTAAAAGGGGTCAAAAAATGTAGTGGCAGACCATTTGTCAAGAAGTGAACGACCAAGTCAGGGAAATGAGGAGGAAACCCAAATCAGAGAAACTTTCCTGGATGAAAAATTGATGAGAGTGGAGGAAGCACCATGGTATGCAGATTTTGCGAATTACTTGTCATCGAGAGTTCTCCCAATTGTTATGACCTCCCAACAAAAGAGGAAATTTTTCTCAGACTTGAAATATTACTTCTGAGAAGAGCCATTTCTGTATAAACACTGTGTTGGTCAGATGATACATAGATGTATCCCGGAAGAGGAAATGGAAAGCATTCTATGGTATTGTTATGAGAGGGAAGTGGGTGGCCATTTTGGAGGAGCTAGGATAGCAGTCAAGGTTTTTCAATCTGGGTTTTATTGGCCAACCCTTTTTAAGGATTCTTTCCGGATGGTTCAGGAATGCGACCAATGTCAACGGAGTGGTAATATTTCAAAGAGAGATGAGATGCCGTTGAACAACATCCTTACAGTTGAGCTGTTTGATGTGCGGGGTTGACTTCATGTGTCCCTTCCCAAATTCTTTTGGAAACACATACATTTTTGTAGCAGTGGATTACGTATAAAAGTGGGTGGAAGTAGTTGCATTGCCATCTAATGATGCTAGGGTAGTGATTAATTTTGTGAGAAAGAACAATTTCTCAAGATTTGGAGTACCAAGGGCAATCATTAGTGATGGAGGATCGCACTTTTGTAATAGGCAATTTGATGCCCTGTTCGGAAAGTATAGGGTGAAACGTAGAGTTACAATACCTTACCATCCACATACGAGCGAGCAAGTGGAACTGTCGAATAGAGAACTTAAGGGAATTTTAGAAAAGATAGTTAATGCATCTAGGAAAGATTAGTCACGGAAATTGGAGGATGCATCATTGGCCTACCAAACTACATTTAAGACTCAGATTGGTATGTCTCCATTCAGGATGGTCTATGGGAAGGCATGTCACTTGCCGATAGAACTCGAGCATAAAGCATACTAGGCAGTCAAGCAGCTAAACATTGACTTACAAGCGGCTGGGGAGGAAAGGATGCTGACTTTGAATGAACTCGATGAGTTCCATCTCGAAGCATATGAGAATGCTCAGATTTACAAAGAGAAGACAAAAAGGTGGCATGACAAGCATATTAGGAAGAAGAACTTTGAAGTGGGTCAGAAAGTATTATTGTATAATTCTAGACTTAGGCTTTTCCTTGGAAAACTTAAGTCTAGATGGTCCGGACCCTTCATAGTTACAAGAATTCACCCATACGGAGTGGTGGAAGTGTCACATGAAGAAAAGGGCACCTTTATAGTCAATGGACAGAGATTGAAGCCATAGATCGATGGGGTGATGAGTTGCAAGTCCATCCCAATCCGGCTTGACATTCCAACATGAAAACTTGAGAGAGTCGAGCTTTCGACTATAAACAAGCGCTCCTTGGGAGGCAACCCAAGTGTTTTCATTTGTTTATTTGTTTGCATTTTTTTGGTTAACTTTTGATTTGTGATGAAATTAATTTGTGTGTTTTTGGGCGTTTCAGGTGAAATTTTGAATCAAGGCAAAAAAACAGAATTTTCCAGTTTGTGCCACAGCGAAACACATTTTGAAAATTTTGGAAGGCGACAAGTCCCAGACTTCGTCACGGCGAAGAATTTGGTTTCGCCACAGCGAAGAAAGTTGGGCGAAATTCACTAAGGAAAATTCGCCGCGGCGAGGATTGTTCTTCGCCGAGGCGATGAGCTTCTGTAATTTTTCGCTGCAGTGAAGAATTTGTCTTGGCTACGACATCGATTGGGTTAGAATTCTAGGGTTTTTAAGTGAAGAACTTTGCCACGACAAAGTCTGCTTTTTATAAATACCCACGCAACTTTTCATTTTCAACGCAAAAACTTCAAACACATTTGAGAGAAAATTTTCCTGCCTTCAATCTTGAGCCTTTCCAGTGAACTTCCATCACTTTTCTAAGTCCTAAACTCTCCCAAACACAAAAATCAACTCATTTTAGCGAGGATTTCTGCAAAAAATTGTGAAAGTTTTTGGAAACCCTTGGTTTACAAAATTTGGGGATCTTGCGATCTGGGCCAAAATCGGTGAAATTGGTGGTTAAAGCATCTTGGGATTGGTAAGATTTCAAGCCCTCCAAACTTTAAATTAACCAATTTTGATTCTTAGAGTTGAATTTGAGATTTGATTCTTGAGTTGAGTTTTAGGGATTTTCATGATGTTTATGTTTTGATTTTGTTTGAGGAAGTGTTGATTGTACATTGTTTGGTATTGAGGAGTGTGGGCTTTGAATTTTGGAGTGTTTGGTTGAGTTTGGAAGAATCGTAGTTTGGGGGTCTAGGTGCAAAATTTTTGGAAGTGTTATCAATTTTTGTAGGATTGATTGTGGTTGTCGTGGGACGCTTAGAGTTGAATTGTGTTGGTAAACAGTCCCATATATGCAGCGGAAACAAAAAAATATAATGTAAGGATCGTTTACATGCGCCAAGATCAAGGGTATAATTATAAAATTTATATTAAAGTAAAATCTGCACAAAAGGTTATTCATGAGTTTAGAACCATACACAAGTTTGGAGGCTCCACCACGTTTGTCTTTGAACGTTTTGCTACCGACCCAAGCGTAGAATCGAACCCACATAGTCCACATGAAGACAATCACAAAAGAACCAAAGAGGGATTTGCTAGATCCTCTTTGGCTTTAAGATTAAGAAGAAAGGAAATCAAATTGAATTGATTTTAGGCAAAAAGTGTTTCTGCCATGGGAGAGAATGAGAGAGGCTGCTATGTGTTTTTATTTTAAAGAGAAATAAAAAATTCATTTCAATTAACACACACTTTTCTTTTTATAGTAAATCAAGTTGACCTATTCCCATATGGAATAGGCTTAGGCTCCAACTAAAAAACCCCATGTTACCAAACACTCCCAATTTGATATTTTATTTTCCATCATTATCTCAATTAAAATCAATTAATATATATTAATATTTAACAATAATGATAATATATTTAAATATGTACGAACACATATTTAAATTTAATTTCACTTATTTAATTTTTCTAACAAATTAAATAAAGGCTATGACCTTAGCAAATTTAATTGCACTGTGAAATTACCAAAATACCCTTTCGCCTTAAAAAGACGAAAAGCCCTTCCTTCTTCTTGGATCTTAAATTATCTTCTATGAGTGTGACCCATAGGCTCCTCATCATACCGGCACTGTATAGTATCGCGATTAACACCAATTAATCGTCTCACTGTAGACAGACCAAGATTGGCCCCTAGCAAGGCATCATGGCCACTTGATAGATTCGGATTTAGCAAAGTAGCTACCTGTCAATGATATGGTTACCGTACAATTCTATCCTTTCATCATACTGTATCTCGACGAGACGAAGGCATGGAAATAGTGTCAACCTCCGGTTACTCTCGATATTATGTATTCAGTTTATGGACCAATGACCTGTATTATAAACTGGATAGCGCAACAACTCAATCCCACTGTAGCCACAGTTTTAGTGTCATTGCCATATATTGAATTGTGTCGTGCGATAACTTCTCCCGTACCCGAGAGTGATGAATCCTTTGTCAATCCACTATAGTCTTGATACACTCCTCGATCCAGCCAATCACTACCTTATTGATAGCTCTGAAAAGAACCGCGTTAGGCTAGTGTCAAACTACACCAATCGGTGCGCAAGGTGCTCTGGTGATCTCAAGTCTAAGGATCACATGTACCACCATTCGTTAGAGGATTTATTCCATAGACACTAGGGTTACCATCCATATGGAATCCTCTGGTGGGTTAGTCCAATGAACTTGCTGCGGTATAATCGCCTACAGCAAGCACCCATGTGTTGCACCAGGTTGTCACCAAACAACCTTGACAAGTGAGATCAGTCACTACCTTTTGACAGGGTCGTTCAACACTATGATAGCCTTACCGTATTATCTGTGCCCTTACTTCAGAATAATACTAGGGCTACGGACGTTTCTATAATGGCCACCATATGTGCTCATGGGGTTCTCACTATCAAGATTTGAAACACTTGATACCCTCATCACGGTTCTACCATTCTAAGGACATATACCAATACATATTGCAATAATAATGAGTTACGCGATATAGAATAAAATGTCTTTTATTGATTAATGAATATTATTACAAAGAGTCAATTCCACCATAATTGATTGGCTCTAGGGCACCTATTCCAACAAATTGTTGAGTTGATTGGTAGTTTTGGGAAATTGCCACTCAAGGTACCATCAAAGGGGAAAGGAAAAGGAAAGAAAGTGGACAACCAGTTTGTAAATGACAAGGCTCGGACACGCTATGAAGGGGCAGTCCAAAGGAAAGATAAAGGATTTATTCCTGAGCGTGGATTGACCGCGAGCCAGGCTATGGATTGGAGTCGAGGGAGACGTTGGGAATTATTTATGAGTGTACCTGCACATGTGGCTGTAGAGTCGCTAGTGAGAGAGTTTTATGCCAACCTCCCGGACTGTGAATCTGGTGCTGTCTTTGTGAGGGGTACTGATGTGGCATTTACTGCGAAGGTCATTAATGATTTTTATAACCTGTCTAGCATTGACTGTGATGAGTATGAGGAATTCAGGAAGACACAGAAAAGGGATGAGGTGATCCTTCAGGCTATAGCAAAACCGGATACCCCTTAGGAGATTTCGAAGAAGGGCAGGAAAAGCATTAAGGGAACTAATTTGACACCGGTGGCTTAGTTATGGCAGTACTTTATTTGTGTGAGGATGATGCTAGAGACACACTATAGCACGATGATGTATGAGAAGGCATTATTGCTCTATTCTATTGCCATGGGAAAGAGAATGGATATGGGACAAATTATCCTGAACAACATTCAGCATGCAGCCAAACCAGGGCGAGGGAGTTACCATTTCCCACATCTCATTACAGCTTTGTGCACTCGAGCAGGAATCGAGGTACATGATGATGAGCCACTTATCCATGTTGCCCCAGTTCTCGACTTAGATTATTATCACAAGCATCTTGAACGTCCAAATAGTGACCAACCCAGCATCGGGACAAAACGATAGAGAACCACACAATGCAGTGCCACATCATCTAGTTCCATAACCACTATGAGGGAAATGATGCAGTAGATGATGGGTCAGATGAAACAGATGACAAAACGTCAAGACTGGCTGGTAGAGCAGACCCAAATGATGTATGACATGCAAAAGAGTAGCTTTACCAAGCTCAACGTTGATACTTTGAAATTCCAATGAGCAAACCCAAATGATGTATGACATGAAAAATTTGAGAAATTTTTGAATTTTGTTTAGTTAATTTAGTGTTTTTGTTGTGTTTGCCAATGATGAATTGCATAAGTCTATGATGAGACTAGGATTGTTGGGCTTTTATTGTTGAAAAATGTTAAGCATTGCTTCAAGTTTTTGTTGATTGACTGAATTTAGCTTGAGGTTTGTTGAGTGGTTCAACCACCATTTTCACTTTTTCGGCATGCTTAGATTAATTTTATGTTGTTAGGTAAAGTCTTGATAATGTTGGTGGACTCTAGAACCTAGTAGAGAAGTGCTTGAGGTGAAATTCTAGGAATAGACATTGTTGAGGAAATGATATAGGCATTTTTCGAAATGTTGAGCCTTTCTAGCCAACCCACGAATGAATTTTTCCCTAGTCACCCATTTGAGCCTTATGAGATTATCTTTGCTTTATTTTTCATGGCAAACTAAAAATTGTCCAATCCAATTACCCTAAACACTTTATCATACCCTTTAGGAGAATTTGGGACCTAATGCAAACACAAAGAACTTGAAGAGTTATGTGAATGAACGAAAAGAATAGTTTGGGGGTTGTGAGAAGGGCAAGAAGAATAAGAGAGGTAATTAACCTCAATCTGATTTTTGTTATTTCAAAAAAAAAAAAAAAAATTATATTTCTAGAATTGCATTACAATAGCAAGAATAAGAATTTTTCATGGTTGAAGGTTGTTAAATGGTTGACATTTGGAGTGATGGTTGAGAAAGGAAGTGGGAGTTGGATTAAGTCTTAGTGTTTGCTTTAAGAAAACCAAGTTCCCTTGTTTGTTTATCCTTTCCTTTCCTTTGGAGCCCACTACCCGAGCCTAACGTAATAAGCTTGCAATGACCTTTTGATTCTTAGCGATGTCTAATCCTCATTAGTGGAGAGTAGTTCGATATTTAGGCTTATGGAGTCTGCTGCCATTTGATAAACTTTGCATTTGTGCATAAAATAATCCGGGAAGTTGGAAGGTGGATTGAAGTGGGGATCACCTATTCGGGGGACCAATAGATAAAGATAGTCGATGCAGCTCATAACTTCTTGGAGTGTTGAACATTTTCTAGTAATAATTTTCCAACAACCTTTGAGACTTGTATCAATTCTAGGCAATTAGTATGTTGAGTTTGAGTCTAATTTTTGGTTGTGCATTTTTCAGTTTTGTTGTTTTGTGTTTTGGTTGTTTGTTGTTATTTTTTTTTTTTTTTTTTTGAGTTTTGTACCTAATGCTCAGGGATGAGCATGTCTTTAGTTTGGGGGTATTTGATAATCCGATGATTATACTATTTTAGTTAGGTTTTAGGCCAGATTTTAGATACTTCTTAGTTCATTTATGCCTGAATTGCTACTTAATTCTTTACATTTTGTGTTTCAGGCCAAAATGGACATTTTTAGCAAATAATGAGTGAATTGGAGTTTCTGGACTCAGAAGTAAGCGGATCTCAAAAGTTGGAGAGTTCTGAAGCAGAGTAAAGTACTATGAAGCTTGTTACGTTGGGAGAGCATCGAAGATCAAAGATCGAAGAATTAAGTAAAGTAGCAAGTGGAGGGCAATTTTGTAATTTTAGAATTTTTCATGAAGATTCACTGTGGCGAAAAGAGTTACGCACGAGAGTTATTTTCACTTCGTCACCGCGGCGAGATTCCTTATTCGTCGCAACAAAGTCTACGAATTTCAGTTTTCTCTAAAATGCACAGTTTCATTTTAGGTAAAGTCTTAGGTTTTTGGGCAAACTATAAAAGCAAAACTTTGCCATTTTAAGGAGTTTCGTCGTTTTTAGTCTAGAGCAGCTTATTTTCATCTTCCTTGGTTTAGATTTGACGAATTTTGGGTTGAAAAGTGAGAAGATTTGGGATTGAATCTGGTGGATTCTTCAACTAGGGGAGATCTCTTGTCTTTTCTCTCATTTCAATATGTTGAACCTTGTGTTTATTTTTTTTCTTGCCGTGTATTTTGATTTAGCTATGAACTAACCCATTTTGGGTTAGGGTTTTGATATAATTTGGATTTCCATGGATTGAGCAATTGATTTTTGTTATTTTCATATCCTATTGCATGGATTGTGTGGTTATTATGATTTTATTGCTTTTAATTGATGAACATGATGAGATTGAGAAATGAGTCATATTAAGCTTCTTGGATAATCACCATTGTAGTATTAAATGCTAGAGATAGATTTGAGAATCAATGAAATCAATCTAGGATTCCATGTGCTTAATGAGCTTAGAACTATTAATCTTCAATTTGTTGGGTGCGGAAGTTTAATAGGGAAAAGCAGGAAAACATAGCCTGAGAAGGTATGTTTTACAATTTAGAGAATTCGATTTACAATCAATGCATGTGAATATGGAAATAGCAGAATCCAGAGGTTTAATTCATAGAGTCCGAATGAAGTCAAAACCTTACCCGTTTATTTGAATTGATTTTACCCTTGTCTTTAAATCTTGCTTTCACAATTTAGTTTTGAATACTTAGCAAATTTTGTTTTGTTTAGTTTAACTTTCTCCCATTAATCCAAACGAATTCGATTGCTCCAACTTGAAAACAATAGAAAAATTAGTGCTTAGCAACCCATCCTCGTGGGAACAATTCTCACTCATCACTTTATTACTCTGTGCGACTAGTGTACTTGCTATTGATGCATGTTGTAGTAACAACGCATCAAAGGAAAAAAGTGGAATGCATTTATGGATGAACCTGCACATGCGGCCGTAGAGCCGATAGTAAGAGAGTTTTACGCCAACCTCCTTGAGTGTGATGAGGGGTTTGTCTATGTGAGGGGTATTGATGTGCCATTTGATGCAAAGACGATCAATGATTTCTTTGATTTGCCTCAAATTAACTGTGATGAGCATGATGAATTCAGGAATACACAGTTTGAGGATAATGTGATATTTCCGATCATAACAAAACCGGATACCACTTGGGAGATTTCAAAGAAAGGAAGGAAGAGTATCAAGGGACCAATCTGACACCGATGGCTAGGTTGTGGCAATACTTTGTGAGCGCGAGGATGATGCTGGAGACGCATTATAGCACAGTGACTTATGAGAAGGCATTGTTACTCCATTCCATTGCCACAGGAAAGAAAATAGATGTGGGAAACATTATCCTGACTAGTATTAAGAATGCAGCCCAACCAGGGCGAGGTAGTTTTCCATTCCCACATCTCATTATAGAGCTGTGCATTCGAGCAGGGGTCGAGAAGACTAAAGATGAACCACTTATCCATGCTGCCCCAGCTCTCGACACAACCTACTATCGGAAGCTACTTGAGCATTAACCTAGTGAGCAACCCAACGTCGGGACAAAATGATAGAGAACCACACAAGGCACTGCCACATCATCCAGTTCCATAGCCACTATGAAGGAGATGATGTATCAGATGTTGAGTCAGATGAAACGGATGGCAAAACATCAGGATTAGCAGGTAGAGCAGACCCAGATGATGTATGACATGCAACACAGTTGCTTCACCAAGCTCAACGTTGATACTTCATAATTCCAATGGGCTGACTAGGATTCAGAAGAATGGACGGGCTCCGACTCAGAAGAGGACAATACCGAGGGAGAGGAGGAGGCCGAAGAATGAACCTGAACACATGTTTTTTTATTTTAATTTTGTTCGTTTTTAGTTGTTTTTGTATTTCATTTTGAACATTGAACTCAATTGCTTTTTGTTTTGGATGGTTTAAAGTTTGTTTTAAATTTCCTAGTAGTTGTAAAGGCGAGATTAGGATTGTAATATTTTCATATTATTTAGTGAACTTTTCTAACATAGTGGACACCACAGTATTTCAATTGTTTTTACAAATTATGGTGATGAGAGAGCCAAGGACTGGGTATGCATGCTGTTGAGCGAAATTTCAACTTCACGGATTAATCAAGGAAGTATCTCGTACTTTTGTAGATTTTGTTTTTCTATTCCTAATTCGTGCATAATGTGACATTGGGGACAATGTCATCTTTAGTTGGGGGTAGGAAAAATTTGAAAATTTTTTATTTGTGTTTATTTTATTGTCATATTTTGTTGTGTATGCCAATGATGAATTGCATAAGTCTATGATGACAATAGGGTTGTTGGGATTTTATTGTTGAAAAATGTTAAGCATTGCTTCAAGTTTATGTTGATTGACTGCATTTTGGTTGAGGTTTGTTGAGTGGTTCAACCACCATTTTCATTATTTTCAGCATGCTTAAATTCATTTTATGTGATTAGGTGAAGTCTTGATAATGTTGGTGGATTCTAGAACCTAGTTGAGAAGTGCTTGAGGCGAAATTCTAGGAATAGACATTATTGAGGAAGTGATTCAGTTGATTTTTCCGAACGTTTTAGCCTTTCCAGCCGACCATGAAATCTATCCCTAGTTACCCATTTGAACCTTATGAAATCATCGTTGTCTTTTTTTTTTTTTTTTTTTTTGTCTCGTATGCAACCAATAATGCACGAACCTTTCACCCTAACACGTCCGCAACCTTTAAGAGAATTCTAACCTAATGCAAACACAAAGACTTGGAGAGTTGTGTGAATGAACTAAAAGATTAGTTTGGGGGTTGTGAGAAGGGCAACAAGAATAAGAGGGGTAATTACCTCAAATTGATTATTGTTATTGAAAAAAAAAAAAAAAAAAAAAAAAAATTTGAAATCTGGAATCTAAGAATTGCATGGCAGTTGCAAAAATGAGAAGTGCACATGTCTGAGGGGTATAAATTGGTTGACTTTGTAGTGATGATTGATGAAGAAAGTGGAAGTTGATTTGAGTCTAGATGTTTGCTTAAAGAAAACTGAGTTCTCTTGCTCTGTTAATCCTATCCGTTTCCTTTGAAGCCCACTTACCGAGCCTAACGTTACAAGCCTATAAAGACCTTTTGATCTTTAGTGATGTCTAATCCTCATTAGTGGAGAGTAGTTCGATATTTAGGCTTATGGAGTCTGCCGCCATTTGATACACTTTGCATTTCTGAATAAAATAATCCTAGAAGTCAGAATGTGGATTGAAGTGGGGATCACCTACTTGGGGGACCGATAGAGAAGATAATCGATGCAACTTATAACTTCTTGGAGTGTTGAACATTTTTCTATCAATAACTGTTCAACAATCTTTTGAAACTTGTGTAAATTCTAGGCAATTCTTATGTTGAGTTTGAGTCTAATTTTTGTTTGTTTGTTTTCAGTTTTGTTGTTTTGTATTTTTGGTTGTTTGTTGTTTTTCTTTCCTTGTGTTTTTTACCTGATGCTCGGGACGAGCATGTCTTTACTTTGGGGGTATTTGATAATCCAAGAATTATACTATTTTAATTAGGATTTTTGATCGGATTTTAGATACTTCTTAGTTCATTTTTGCCTGAATTGCTACTTAATTCTTTACATTTTGTGTTTCAGGCCAAAATGGACATTTTGAGCAAATAATGAGCAAATTGAAGTTTCTAGACCCAGAAGTAAGCGAATCTCAGAATTTGGAGAGTTCTGAAGCAGAGTGAAGCATTATGAAGCTTGTTCCCATGAGAGAGTATCGAAGATCGAAGATTCAAGCAAAGTAGCAAGCGGAGGGCAATTTTGAAATTTCAGAATTCTTCATGAAGGTTCGCCATAGCGAAGTCTATTCTTCGCCGTGGCAAAAGAAGTTATGCACGAGAGTCTAGCTTTAGTTCGTCGCCGCGGCGAAGTCTACGAATTTTCGGTTTCTTCAAAATGCACAATTTTATTTTAGGAAAGTTTTAGGTCTTTGGGTGAGGTATAAAAGAAAAACTTTACCATTTTAGTGGGGGGTCGTCCAATTTTCATCTATTCTCATTGAGTTTTGAATAGATTTGACATTTAGAGAGAAGATTTGAGCTTGAATCTTGTAGATTCTTCAACTAAGGGAGATCTCTACTCTTTTCTCTGCATTTCAGTATCTTGAACATTGTGTTTATTGTTTTTCTTGCTGTTTGTGTTGATTTAGCTATGAACTAACCCATTTTGGGTTAGGGTTTTGATGTAACTCGGAATTCTATGGGTTAATCAATTGATTATTGTTATTTTGATATTCTATTGTACAGATTGTGTGGTTATTCCGTTTTTATTGATTTTATTTGATGAATATGATGAGATTGAGAGATGAATCATATTAAGCTTCTTGAGTAATCACCATAGTATTGAATGCTAGAGATAGATATAAGAATCAATGAAATCAATCTAGGATTCCATTAGCTTAATGAACTTGGATCTATTATTCTTCAAATTGTTGGGTGCGGAAGTTTAATAGAGAAAAGTAAGAATTCATAGCCTGAGAAGGTATGTTTGACAACTTAGAGAATTCAATTTACAATCCGTGCATGTGAATGTGAAAACAGCATAATCCGTAAAATTCATCCATAGAGTCCGAATGAAGCCAAACCCTAACCTTTTGTTAAATTGATATTACTCGTCTTTAATTCTTGCCTTTATTAATTAGTTTTTAATACTTAGTAAGTTTTGTTTTAGTGTTGGTTTTAATCTCTCCCATTAATCTAAACGAATTCGGTTCCTCCAACTTGAAAAA
This sequence comes from Pistacia vera, assembly GCF_008641045.1. Taxonomy (NCBI): domain Eukaryota; kingdom Viridiplantae; phylum Streptophyta; class Magnoliopsida; order Sapindales; family Anacardiaceae; genus Pistacia; species Pistacia vera. The sequence continues at coordinate 197,397 of NW_022196345.1, forward strand.
CACTTAGGAAAATTAGTGCTTAGCAACCAATCCTCGTGGGAACGATACTCACTCATCACTCTATTACTTTGTGCGACTAGTGCACTTGCTATCATTGCATGTTGTAGTAACAACGCAACAGCAAAACAGTAAAATAACGGAGTGAGCACTAATTGCTCAATAAGTAAACCAAACTGCGCAACTATTCTTCCTTCGTTACTCATGTTTTGATTTTCCTTTTCTCACTTTATTCTTTGCTAATATTCTTCATTCCTTTCTGGTATTCTGCATTCTTTTCTGATATTCTGCATTCTTTTCAGATACTCTGATTTGCTACTTACCAACGTGCAAAGACAATGAATAAAACTGTACATCGTCGAACACATAAAAATACTGAATCATGTAAGTAGCATAATGCATATGCAGAATAATAAACTTTCCTAAGAAAAGAATGTTCTTTTCTTTTCTGTTTTTGTTTCTCTTATGCTATATCTCGTTCTTTTCTTCTCTGTTTCTCTTTCTTTTATTTATTCTTTCTAGTTTGCCGATCGAACTAGGTTGATGCATGGATTTGGAACCCTTGCCATGTGAGTGGGTACAATCCTCATCTACATGCACTACTCATGGACTGTACAAGTACTATATCTCTCGACTGTGGCCATTCTCTCGTGGCGGCATGCATGTAGGTATGCTCTACTGGGTACAATCCTCATCCACATACACTACTCACAGACTGTACGAATACTGTATCTCTTTTTTGATGTCGCTCGCTCGTGGCGGCGTGTATGTGGGCATCTCTATCACTCACGGGTTCCCCACAGCAAAAACCTTATATCATAGCATGCTATAGAATGAGAATAGAAAAAGATACTATACACATTTCAACTAGAATTTCCAAGCTATGGAAATTCTACATTTGCATTCTTTAAGAACATACACTTCCCATATATGAACATATCATTTCATCATGACCATTTCGTGGATGCATAACAAATTCATAGAAACATATCATCCTTAGGCTTGTGTATACACACACAAGCTCATACTTAGGTAATATATAACATATTACACATAGCCTCCATGGTCATTCATTACATCAAATATATATGTTCATACAATCATTAAATATTCATAAAGACCACTCATTCAAACATGTTTCACAACCCTTTAATCATCTTTTTCATACTTGGAATCAATCATAGATTATTAGATTAAAAATAAACTAATAAATTGGAAGCACCTTTGAGGTAGTCATTCTGCACAGGTCATATTCAAGAAGGCATATCTCGAGTTATACACATTGGATTTCTATGATCCTGGTCTCATTTTAAATCTTAGAGAAAGGGCTACAACTTTTATGTTTAGGTCTCAACCCAGTTCGATAGGTAAGATGCCCAAAAATCAATCAGAAAGTCACGGATTTGACAGGGCAACTTTGGTAACATGCCTACTTTAAGGCTTTTCCATACCTATTTACCTTCACTTACTCCCTAACCTTTCCTAACCATTCTCCCCTGTGAAAACATGTTAAAAGATCAATAGTAGACAGTCAAACTTCAATTCTTGCCTTTCTCTAACCTTTTATTTATTAGGGTTCAGCCAACTCATGCATGCAATTTCTCTTTGGATTTTCATCAAACAGTTCATATGCACATGCAACTACCATGTTGGCTACACTTCCACAACTCTCTAATTCAAACAAATTGTGAGCCAAAAACTCACTAAATTTAGTATCAAACCTGGCTGAATTTCTCACTTCTCTATACTCCAAAAATTTCATCACAAAATCTTCCACAACTTCAACAAATCATCACATAACCATACACTACTTCTCATGGCTAGAATTTATACATCAATAAACATAAAAAACAGCCCATAATTCTCTCATACCATCACATACAAACATGCAAAAATTCATTCAATACAAGACTTGCTCAAATTAATGTTCAAATTAGGTTTACTTACCTTGAATATGTAAGATCACGTCCATTTTGCCCAAAATCTCTTCCTCTTGGACCTAGATCATATAAAAACTATAAAAATTTAAAACTTTAAAGTTTAGTCATACTCCTTTTGCTAGAATCTTACCTTAGGATGCTTTAGGATTGAAAATCCAAGCCAAATCCTATGATTTCCCTTTGAAATTTAGTGAAGAAAATTAAGAAAAAATGGGGAGAAGATTGCGTGAACAAGGGCTGCATTTTGGTTAGGGTTTCTTTAAATGAAACCTTATATCAAATAATATAAGCATGTATTCCCATTTTGCCCTTACACTTTCTATGAAATTTCATCTATGTCCTTTAGCCAATTACTAAAATACCCTCATTTTTATTATCTTCTTCATATTATTTTGTTTCCTTTCACTTCCCACTTTTTCATCTAATTAGGAGTGAAAAGACCATTTTACCCCTAATGAACTTTTAAGGAATTTTCTTCACATTTGTCTAAGGTAACTTCAAAGAAATCCAACTAAGGGTATTAGGGCATAAGTAAAATTACGTACCTTGATGTGGGTGTTAAAGTTTTAACATGTTGTTTAAAATCTGAAAAACGGATTAAATATTTGTTGTGGTTGATGTGTTGCTGTTTTTGTGATATTGCATCTTTTCATGTTTGATTGAAATTAAATAAAACTTAATTTTGATTGTCAGAGTATGCTGCCGTGAAGGGCAATGTGTTACTACTATGCTCTACTGCGCACAACAATAGATTGCGAGTAGCAGCAACACTGCTGTTGCGTGCTGCCGTGTGTGGGGGAGTGTTAGCCGCATGCTCAAGCATGTGGCCTTGGGCTGTGTCGTCGCAAACGGCATAGTAGCAACCTTATGCAACTGTACAAAGGCTACTGTCGCAAGCAGTAGTGTATGTCTTCCTCGTGAGCTGCCATGTGTCGCTACCCCATGGTGGCCAAGTGCTCTCTGCACTTGGCCTTGATCTAGTGTGCGTTAATCTGGAATTTTTTGGCAGCCCATGTATTGATGTAATGGGCTGAATTTTGGGTTGTGAGCGCATCATTACATAATAGTTTTGAATCCATAATTTTCTATTATATGATTCTGCATGTAAGAAACATTATTGAGGCCCAATAACAAGGGACTAAAATGAAAATTTTAAAACTTGTTGGACTAAAATAACATTACCGAATATCAAAGGGTAACTTGTAATTTACCAACTTAATCGAAATTTAATTTTGATTGTTTATGCATCTTCTGTTTTGTGAATATGAATGGTGTTTGGTGCATAAACCCATGAACCTAGTTTAAGAATTTTTGGATTATGTAATTTTAAAATAGGGCCTGCGTGCCCTGCCTTTTTCTATACTCTCCAATGTAAGTTCTCTCTCTCATCTCACTCCATTTGAATGTAACTAAAGGTTTCTTTTCAAATATGTAAAATTGAATTGTAATTTTATTTTGAAAGTTGGGTAATGTTTGAGAAGAAGAAGCGATGGAAAGAAGAAGGTGAAATATTACTTGAAGAATCCATTTATCTATTTAAACCTAGGTTGACCTATCGATTCCTCTAGGCTTGAGGAAATTGGTTCTAGTTAAGGCTATGCACCAACACGTTTCCTTTATGCATAGTATGCATGCTAAGTGTGTATGTTATGACTATAACATGCTAATAAGATAAAATTGGTGAGACATAAAATAATATATATAAAAAAAAACCCTCAACAAAAGTATATTAAGTCAATTAATTGAAAGGCCGTCCATCATCATGGGTTTGACCAAACCACTGTTAATTGGAACCTTGTTCGGCAATGCAAAGGGTACATTTCTACTAGTGGGAGGTCAAACATCATTAGAGTTTTCCTTAATGGTGATGGGTTGACTTAAATGATGTGTTTTGCTTGTTCGCCAAAGCAAAGTTGATAAACACATCATAGGCATAGTAGAGAAGTACACTTGTTAAGTGTACTGATGCATGTTCGTTCACATGCATATGTAGCAAGTGCATGATGCGTTGTTACGACAACATGCATAAATAGCAAGTGCACTAGTTGTAGAAAGTAATAAAGTGATGAGTGAGTATCGTTCCCACGAGGATTGGTTGCTAAGCACTAAGTTTTCTACTGCTTTCAAGTTGGAGCAATCGAATTCGTTTGGATTAATGGGAGAAAATTAAACTAAAACTAAAACAAAATTTGCTAAGTATTCAAAACTAAATTGTGAAAGCAAAGTTAAAAACAAGGGTAGAATCAATTCAAACAAACAGGTAGGGTTTTGACTTCATTCGGACTCTATGGATTAAACCTACGGATTGTGCTATTTCCATATTCACATGCGTTGATTGTAAATCGAATTCTCTAAGTTGAGAAACATACCTTCTTAGGCTATGTTTTCCTACTTTTCCCTATTAAACTTCCGCACCCAACAATTTGAAGATTAATAGTTCTAAGCTCATTAAGCACATAGAATCCTAGATTGATTTCATTGATTCTCAAATCTATCTCTAGCATTCAATACTACAATGGTGATTACCCAAGAAGTATAACATGACTCATTTCTCAATCTCATCATGTTCATCAGTTAAAAGCAATAAAATCAGAATAACCACACAATCCATGCAATAGCATATGAAAATAACAAAAATCAATTACTCAATCCCTGGAAATCCGAATTACATCAAAACCCTAACCCAAAATGGGTTAGTTCATAGTTAAATCGACACTACAATGTAACAGTCCCTTCCAGCCGGGTACCCTTTAAGTATTCCATTAGGATGGAAAATTAGAGAATTCATGCCTGGAAGGTTATGCAGTTTAAATCGTAAATCCTGGTTACAAACATGTACTATATGAAAATAAATAAATAAAAACTTCTCTTCTCATTTACATTACTTTCTTACTCAACCTATCAAGACATGACTATATATGAAAAATATGGTTTAAAGAAAACAATAACATCAATTGTTTAATAGCGGAAGCAAATATAAAATATCTCCTATCATTTATAAGCAAAACATATTTACTATTTCATAAAACTTAGATTATAAACATTAAACTATATACATTAAATTCAAAAGCAACATCTTTTATATAACATCATAAGCTTAGTTAGAACAAAAACATGCATGCCCCCAACCTCCTTGATTGATGCTCGCCGTTACCGCTTTAGCCATTACCTGCAAAACATGGAAACTAGGGAAATGAGTGCTAATCACTCAGTAAGGGTATTGATCATTTAACTCTATGTAACATTCTTAAACTCAGAAGGCATCTTATTTACTTGTACATGAACCAAACATTAATAACATAAAAGTAATATAACACAGAATATTCAATCCATATCATAATGCATAATATAATTCATGCAATGCTTTCCTTTAATGTTCATGAATAATTCACATCAATGTCATACATGTATAAATACATTTTTTCTTTGAAAACCTTTTTACTATCTACCGATCGGACTAAACTGAGGCATGGATTACGGAACCTTTGGCCAATGAGCTAACCTTAACTTATAACACAGTCCCCATGGTCATGCATGCTATGGATTGTTCATTTCTTTTGGTCTAGACATGTGCATGAGTGAGCTCAGGTTCCCCATAACATGCCAACATCTTCCATAAAATTTACAAATCATTTTCCTTCACAAAAATGCATGTCTATGTACCTTGGAAGCATTTTTGCTCAAACTTGGGATCAAGTCCCCCTTTTTTCATCATTAATATGTTTGACATGCTTCATTCTTAAAAAAACATACACTTTCCATATATGAACATATCATTTCATCATGACCATTTTGTGGATGCATAACAAATTCATAGAACATATCATACTTAGGCTTGTTTATACATACACAAGCTCATAATTAGGTAATACATAACATATTACACATAACCTCCATGGTCATTCATTACATCAACTATATATGCTCATACAATCATTAAATAATCATAAAGATCACTCATTCAAACATACTTAAAAACCCTTTAAACATCATTTCCATACTTGGAATCAATCCTAGATTATTAGGCTAAAAATAAATTAAGACATTAGAAGCACTTTAGAGATAGTCATTCTGCACAGGTCAGATTCAAGAAGGCATAACTTGAGTTATACACATCAGCTTGATATGATCTTAGTCTCATTTTAAATCTTAGAGACACAGCTACAACTTTTATGTTTATGTCTCAACCCAGTTAATCGGTAAGATGCCCAAAAATTACTCAGAAGGTCACGGCTGTGACAGGGCAACCATGGTAACATGCCTATTTTAGGGCTTTTCCTTACCTATTTACCTCCACTTACTCCCTAACCTTTCCTAACCATTCTCTCCTGTCAAAACATGTTAAAAGATAATAATAACTCCCAACTAATATGTTAAAACTTATGTCACAACTACTTCCATTGATTGTCATCAAAGTTCAATGTTTTTACAATTCACATATAAATCCATCAATTATAGCATCAAATCAAGCACAATTGCTATTGTGTGACAAGAATTAAGGTTCCCTAATACTAAACCTAGAAGCCTAATTCTTATTTCCTATTAAAGGGAGGTTTCCCTTACCTTATGTCAAGAAACCACACTCCTTTGCAAATTTCCTCCTCCTTATCTCCAATTGACCCTTTTCCTAACATAAATTATAAGGAAACTTCAATAACTAGAAATACACAATATTTATATAAGATAAGGAGTTGAACTTTACCTCCTAATATCCTTAATAAAGGAACAAATATAAGACACTTGAGAGATTGCAACTAAAAGACTTGAAATTTTAATGGAGTAGTGAAGAAAATTATGGAAGATTGTAGAAAACTTGAAGAAGATAAAGAAAAGTGGTAGAAGACATATGTTGGCCGACTCATACCACCTAATATCTTTTTTTTTTTTCCTTTTTTTTGGCAAAAGAATTATTCATTTGACATTTGTCTTTTGCATTTAATGTCCTATAACATTATTTCCCTTTTTGCCCTTAACAATTGTCTTTTAATTACTCCTTAATCCTCTTGTCAAGCCAACAAAATTTCATCATTCTTTTACCACTTTACCTCTAAGGCATGTTCATGGTAGTTTACTTAACACATAAAAAGGAAAAGACTATTTTACCCTTGGACGTATTGATGGGGTTTACATACAAGCAGGAAAATCAAATAACTCATCAATCAACATATTGAAAATGAGAGAAAACACAAGAGATCTCCCCTAGTTGAAGAATCCACAAGATCCAACCCCAAATCTTATCACTTTTCAACCCAAAATTCGTCAAATCTAAACTAAGGAAAATGAAAATAAGCTGCTCTAGACTAAAAACGACGAACCCTCTCAAAATGGCAAAGTTTTGCTTTTATAGTTCACCCAAAAACCTAAGACTTTACCTAAAATGAAACTGTGCGTTTTAGGGAAAATTGGAATTCGCAGACTTCGCCGCGGCGAAGAAGGAATCTCGCCGTGGCATCGAAGTAAAAATTGACTCTCGTGTGTAACTCCTTTCACCGCGACGAAGAACAAACTTCACCGCGGCGAATCTTCATGAAGAATTCTGAAATTACAAAATTGCCCTTCGCTTGCTTCTTTGCTTGATTCTTCGATCTTCGATGCTCTCCCATGGGAGCTAGCTTCATAGTGCTTTACTTTGCTTCAGAACTCTCCCAACTTCTGAGATCCGCTTACTTCCAAGTCCAGAAACTCCAATTCGCTCATTATTTGCTAAAAATGTCCATTTTGGCTTGAAATACAAAACGTAAAGAATTAAGTAGCAATTCAGGTCAAAATGAACTAAGAAGTATCTAAAATCTGACCAAAAAGCCTAATAAAAACAGTATAATCCTCATATTATCAAATACCCCCAAACTAAAGACATGCTTATCCCCGAGCATCAGGTACGAAACTCAAAGAAAAAAAACAATAAACAACCAAAACACAACACAATAAACAACCAAAACACAACACAATAAAACTGGAAATGAACAAACAAAAATTAGACTCAACTCAACATACGAATTGCCTAACATTCATACAAGTCTCAAAGGTTGTTGAAAAATTATTACTAGAAAAATGTTCAACACTCAAAGAAGTTATAAGTTGCATCAATTATCTTTCTCTATTGGTCCCCCGAGTAGGTGATCCCCACTTCAATCCACCTTCTGACTTCCCGGATTATTTTATGCAGAAATGCAAAGTTTATCAAATGGCAACAGACTCCATAAGCCTAAATATCGAACTACTCTCCACTAATGAGGATTAGACATCACTAAGAATCAAAAGGTCTTTGCAAGCTTGTAACGTTAGGCTCGGGTAGTGGGCTCCAAAGGAAAGGAAAGGATAAACAAACAAGAGAACTTGGTTTGCTTAAAGCAAACACTATGACTTAATCCAACTCCCACTTCCTTTCTCAACCATCACTCAAAATGTCAACCATTTAACAACCTTCAACCGTGAAAAATTCTTATTTTTGCTATTTTTGCTATTGTAATGCAATTCTCGAAATTTTTTTTTTTTTTTTTGAAAATAACAAAAATCTCAAATTGACATTAATTACCTCTCTTATTCTTCTTGCTCTTCTCACAACCCCCAAACTATTCTTTTAGTTCATTCACACAACTCTTTTCTTTGTGTTTGCATTAGGTCCAAGATTCTCCTAAAGGGTATGATAAAGTATTTAGGGTAATTGGATTGGAAAATTTTTGGTTTGCAAGGAAAATAAAGCAATGACGATCTCATAAGGCTCAAATGGGTGACTAGGGAAAGATTCATTCATGGGTCGACTGGAAAGGCTCAAACGTTCCGAAAAATGCCTAAATCATTTCCTCAACAATGTCTATTCCTAGAATTTTGCCTCAAGCATTTCTCTACTAGGTTCTAGAGTCCACCAACATTATCAAAACTTTACCTAACCACATAAAATGAATCTAAGCATGCCGAAATAAATGAAAATGGTGGTTGAACCACTCAATAAACCTCAATCAAAATTCAGTCAATCAACATAAACTTGAAGCAATGCTTAACATTTTTCAACAATAAAATCCCAACAACCCTATTCTCATCATCGATTTATACAATTCATCATTGGCATACACAACAAAACATGAAAATAAAATAAACACAAATAAAAAATATTGAAATTTTTCCTACCCCCAAACTAAAGAGGACATTGTCCCCAATGTCACATTATGCGCAATTTAAGAATAGAAAAACAGAAATCTACAAAGGTATGAGATAGTTCCCTGATTAATCCGTGAAGTTGAAGTTCCGCTCAACAGTGTGCACACTCGGTCCTTGACTTTTTCATCACCAAAATCTGTAAAAACAATTAAAAACTGTGGTGTCCACTATGTTAGAAAAATTCACTGACTAATATGAAAATATTACAACCCTAATCTCGTCTTTACATCTACTAGGAGATTAAAACAAAATTAAAACAATCCAAAACAAAAAGCAGCAAATTAGGTCAATGTTCGAAATGAAATACAAAAACAACTAAAACAAAGAAAAATAAAATACAAGAACAGGTGCTCAGGTTCATTCTTCGGCCTCCTCGTCTCCCTTGGCGTCGTCCTCTTCTGAGTCGGAACCCATCCATTCATCTGAATCCCAGTCAGCCCATTGGAATTCCGAAGTATCAACGTTGAGCTTGGTGAAACTACTTTTCTGCATGTCATACATCATCTGGGTCTGCTCTGCCAACCAATCATGACATTTTGCCATCCGTTTCATCTGACCCATTATCTGTTGCGTCATTTCCTTCATAGTGGCAGTGGAACTGGATGATGTGGCAATGCCTTGTGTGGTTCTCTGTCGTTTTGTCTCGGCACTGGGTCGCTCACTGGCTGGACGTTCAAGATGCTTGTGATAATAGTCTGAGTAGAGAACTAGGGCAACATGGATAAGTGGCTTATCATCAGTTGCCTCGATTCCTACTCGAGTGCACAACTCTATAATGAGATGTGGGAAAGGGTAACTCCTTCGCCCTGGTTTGGCTATATGCTGAATGTTGTTCAGGATGATTTGTCCCACATCCATTCTCTTTCCTGTGGAAATAGAATAGAGCAATAATGCCTTCTTATAAGTCACCGTACTATAGTACATCTCTGGCATCATCCTTGCACAAATAAAGTACTGCTACAACCGAGCCACCGGTGTCAAATTAGTTCCCTTGATGCTCTTCTTGCCCTTTTTTGAAATCTCCCAAGTGGTATCCGGTTTTGTAATGACTGGAAGAATAATGTCATCCTCAAACTGTGTATTCCTAAAATCCTCATAATCATTACTGTCAATCTTAGGCAGGTTATAAAAATCATTGATGACCTTCGCATTAAATGCCACATCAGTACCCCTCACAAACACAGCACTAGATTCACACTCTGGGAGGTTGGCATAAAACTCTCGCACTATCGGCTCTACAGCCGCATGTGCAGGTTCACTCATAAACAATTCCCAACGTCTTCCTCGATTTCAATCCTTAGCCTGGCTCGCGGTCAATCCACGCTCAGGAATAAATCCTTTATCTTTCCTTTAGATTGCCCCTTCATATAGTTTCTGAGCCTTGTCATTCACAAATCGGTTGTCCACTTTTTTTCCTTTTCCTTTCCCCCTGGACAACATTTTGAGCGGCATTTTTTTTCAAACTACCAATCAACCCAAAAATTCAACCCTAAACACCCTACAAACAACCACAATCAATCCTGCAATGAAAACAACACTTCCAAAATTTTGCACCTGGACCCACAAACTTCGATTCTTCCAAACTCAACCAACCACTCTAAAATTCAAAACTCAAACTCCTCAATATCACATAATTCACGATCCACACTGCCTTAATCACAATCAAAACATAAACTTCACGAAAATCCCAAAACTCAACTCAACACTCAAATCTCAGATTCAAGTTTAAAAATCAAAATTGGTTAATTTAAAGTTTGAAGGGCTTGAAATCTTACCAATCCCAAGATGCTTTCACCACCAATTTCACCGATTTCAGCCCAGATCGCAAGATCCCCAAATTTTGTAAACCCAGGGTTTTTAAAATTTTTCATAGAAATCCTCGCTAAAATGAGTTGATTTTTTGTTTGGGAGAGTTTAGGAGTTAGAAGCAGTGATGGAAGTTCACTGGAAAGGCTCAAGAATGAAGGTGGGAAAATTTGCTCTCAAATGTGTTTGAAGTTTTTGCGTTGAAAATGAAAAGTCGGGTGGGTATTTATAAAAAGCAGACTTCGCCGCGGCAAAGTTCTTCAATTAAAAAACCCTAGATTTTAAACCCAGTCGATGCCGCGGTGAAGACAAACTTTTCTCTGTGGCGAAAAATTACAGAAGCTCATTGCCTTGGCGAAGAACAAGCTTCGCCGCGATGAATTTTCCTTAGTGAATTTCACCCAACTTTCTTCGTGCGGAAAAATATAGAGGCTCATCACCTCGGAGAAAAAAATTACTTCGCCGCGGTGAAGTCTGGGGCTTTCCGACTTCCAGTTTTTGCAAAATGTGCTTCGCTGCGGCGAAAACTAGAAGAATTCCATTTTCTGCCTTGATTTGATAATTCACCTGAAACACCCAAAAACACACAAATTAGATTTCATCTAAAAATCGTAAGAAAACTAAACAACTTCAAAATAGTAAATAAACAACAACAAATGAAAACACTTGGGTTGCCTCCCAAGGAGTGCTTGTTTATAGTCAGAAAGCTCGACTCTCTCAAGTTCTCGTTTTCGGATGTCAGGTCAGATTATCTAAATACATCAACTCTCGAGCATTGTCCTTGCACCGAAGTTTCAATTGCGGAGGATTTTTGTCACCTAGGGCCTTTGTTGAGAGCTTAACCACCCATTTCCATTCCTTGGTCATTCCTTTCATGGCCTGAACATTCTTACCAACAGCTTTCAGTTTTCTTGATTTTTCTTCACCCTTTTTGAGCGGAGGAATCCATCCCTTGTGAGGATACATGCTCAGTTGTGGCCCATCTTGGAATGGTGTAAAACTCTATGGGTTGTGGTCCTTTTCATTGAATCGCCTTGACTTGACCGTGCATCCTTTAATTGACAAATTAGGATCATTAAGTTGGGAAGTTTCAATTGTTGACTGACCTACCGAATCAATTTTGAAACATGACTCTTGCTTCAGTGGAGCTTTCAGAGACTCAAGGACATTGAATGTCACTTCCTCATCTTGCATCCTTGTGATCAACTTCCCCTCTTGAACATCAATTAAAGCTCTTCTGGTTGCCAGAAATGGTCGTCCCAAGATGAGAGAAATCTCCTTATCTTCTTCCATATCCAACACAAAGAAATTTGCTAGAAAAATAAATTTGTCCACTTTGACCGACACAGCTTCAACAATGCCCCTAGGATGCTTTATGGATCTATCTGCAAGCTGCAAGCATATTGTTGTCGGCTTCACTTCACCAATTCCTAATTTCCTGAAAACAGAAAAAGACATAAGATTTATGCTTGCACCTAATTCACATAAAACTCTATCAAAAGTAATGTCTCCTATAACACAAGGAATAGTAAAACTCCCTGGATCTTTGAGTTTCGGGGGTAGCTTCTTTTGGAGAATGGCGCTGCACTCCTCCGTAAACATCACTGTTTCCTCAACTTCTAACTTCTTTTTGTTTGATAAAATCTCTTTCAGAAATTTTGCGTAGCTCAGCATCTGTTGTAATGCATCTGCAAAAGGAATGTTAATGTGCAACATTTTAAATAAATCAAGAAATTTAATGAACTGCTTATCCTATTTTTCTTTTATGAGCCTTTAAGGAAAAGGCACCGAAGGTGTGTGATGTGCCAATTCTGGTGGTATCTCCGGAAATGGCAATTTTTCTTTCTTTTGCCTTTGCCTTTCTTCCCGCTTTTGTTCATCTTTCCTAGAACTGGTTGGCTCCTCTTCAACAATTATCTCTTCGTCCACTTCCTCATCATAATCTTCCTTTTCTTTTGGTGGACTTCTTTCTTTCCTTGATTGTTCCACCTCTTCCAAGACTGTCCCACTTCTCAAAGTTATTGCGTTCACTTGCTCTCATGGGTTAGTCACTATGTTGCTTGGTAGGGACCCCTATGGTCTCTCATTTAACTTATCAGCCAATTGACCCACTTGTACCTCCAAGTTCTGAATAGACGCCCCTTGATTTCTGAAATTTGTTCTTGTCTCATTCATAAAACCTATGGTCTCCTGCATAAACTTTCCAAACATGTCCTCCAATTTTGTCACTCTTTGCTCTCTTGATTGATTGTTCACCCCTGTTTGGTTGTTTGGCAATGCTCTTTGGTTCCATTGATTGTTCTGCTGATTCTGTTGATTCTGATTGCCCCAAGACAGGTTCAGATGATTCCTCCAACCAGGATTATATGTGTTGGAGTACGGATTGTTCAGTTGCCTTTGATTTCCTGCCAAGTAGTTAACCTGCTCTGATGATGATGCTGAAGCAAATGTGTTCCCCACTTGACAGTCGCTGCTCAAATGATTACCTGCACAAAATTCACAAGTTAGTTGAGGTGCTTGGATGGAATTCACTTGCATACTTCCCAACTGTTTCTGAAGTGCTGTCAATTGGGCTGAAATGGCTGCATATGCATCAACTTCATGAAGACCCATAGATTTCTTTGGTTGAACCCTCTTATTAGGTCTTTGATAATTGTTGCTTGCTAGAACTTCAAGCAACTCGTGAGCTTCTTCCGGAGTCTTATTTTGCAGTGCTCCTCCCGAGGCTGCATCCACCATAGTTTGCACATTCACCATCAATCCGTTATAAAATGTTTGGACTTGTGTCCAAACTGGCAACCCATGATGTGGACACCTCCTTAGTAATTCTTTGTATCTCTCCCAAGCCTCATACAATGATTCCGACTCTTCTTGTAGAAACGATTGTAATATCATTTTTCAGCTTTGCCGATTTTGCTGGAGGAAAGAATTTGGTCAGGAACTTCTGTGCTAAATCGTTCCATGTTGTAATTGTTCCTGTTGGTGATGCCATTAACCATCCCTTAGCTTTATCCTTCAATGAAAACGGGAATAGTCTCAATCTGATGGCATCATCTGACACTCCGTTTGATTTGAAGGTATCACAAATCTCCAAGAAATTGGCAATGTCTAGATTTGGATCTTCCTTCAAATCTCCCCTGAACTGTACCGACTGCTAGATCATCTGGATGATTGCCGGCTTTATCTCAAAGTTGTTGGCTTGTACTGCTGGTCTAGTTATACTTGACCCACTGCCATCAACTGAGGGAACTGAAAACTCCCTTAGTGTTCTATTTTCTGCCATCTCTACAACCATAACTTCTGGTTCCACTGTAGCCTCTCCTTCTCTTCTTTCTTTGTTAAGTCTTCGAGTGGTTCTTTCAATCTCTGGATCAACAGGAACCACTGGCTGATGTCTTGCTCTTCGCATAAACTACACAGAAAAATAGAAAAAGTAGGATCACAAACCAACCTAAAAGAATAACAAAAATTAAACAAACAACAATTAAGCAAAAATAAAGCTCTAATCTAGCTAACACAAGAAAAATTTAATGTTAACACAAAACTCAATCCCCGGCAACGGCGCCAAAAACTTGATGCGTTGTTACTACAACATGCATAAATAGCAAGTGCACTAGTTGCACAAAGTAATAAAGTGATGAGTGAGTATCGTTCCCACGAGGATTGGTTGCCAAGCACTAAGTTTTCTACTGTTTTCAAGTTGGAGCAATCGAATTCGTTTGGATTAGTGGGAGAAAATTAAACTAAAACTAAAACAAAATTGCTAGGTAATAAAAACTAAATTATGAAAGCAAGATTAAAAACAAGGGTAAAATCAATTCAAACAAACGGGTAGGCCAGGTTTTGACTTCATTCAGACTCTATGGATTAAACCTATGGATTATGCTATTTCCATATTCACATGCATTGATTGTAAATCGATTTCTCTAAGTTGTGGAACATACCTCTCAGGCTATGTTTTCCTACTTTTCCCTATCAAACTTCCGCACCCAACAATTTGAAGATTAATAGTTCTAAGCTCATTAAGCACATGGAATCCTAGATTGATTTCATTGATTCTCAAATCTATCTCTAGCATTCAATACTACAATGGTGATTACCCAAGAAGCATAACATGACTCATTTCTGACTCTCATCATGTTCATCAGTTAAAAGCAATAAAATCAGAATAACCACACAATCCATGCAATAGCATATGAAAATAACAAAAATCAATTACTTAATCCATGGAAATCCGAATTACATCAAAACCCTAACCCAAAATGGGTTAGTTCATAGTTAAATTGACACTACAAGCAAGAAAATCGAATAACCCATTAATCAATATATTGATAATGAGAGAAAAGACAAGAGATCTCCCCTAGTTGAAGAATCCACAAGATTCAACCCCAAATCTTCTCACTTTTCAACCCAAAACTCGTCAAATCTAAACTAAGGAAAATGAAAATAAGCTGTTCTAGACTAAAAATGACGAGCCCTCTCAAACTGGCAAAGTTTTGCTTTTATAGTTCGCCCAAAAACCTAAGACTTTACCTAAAATGAAACTATATGTTTTAGAGAAAACTGGAATTCGCAGACTTCACCGCAGAGAAGAAGGAATCTTGTCGTGGTGACGAAGTAAAAATTGACTCTCGTGCGTAACTCCTTTCGCCCCGACGAATCTTCATGAAGAATTCTAAAATTACAGAATTACCCTCCGCTTGCTTCTTTGCTTGATTCTTTGATCTTCGATGCTCTCCCATGGGAACAAGCTTCATAGTGCTTTACTCTGCTTCAGAACTCTCCAACTTCTGAGATCCGCTTACTTTTGAGTCCAGAAACTCCAATTCGCTCATTATTTGCTAAAAATGTCTATTTTTGCCTGAAACACAAAATGTAAAGAATTAAGTAGTAATTCAGGTCAAAATGAACTAAGAAGTATCTAAAATCTGACCAAAAAGCCTAATAAGAACAGTATAATTCTCGGATTATTAGTGCACTAGTCGCAAAAAGTAATATAATGATGAAGTAGAGTATTGTTCCCACAAGGATTGCATGCTAATTACCAAGCTTCCTAATTCTATTACTAATTGAAGAACACAAAAACGTTTGGATTTGAGGGAGAAAGTAAAGCTAAAATTAAAGCACAATATTAAACTACTGAAATTAAAACTAAACTAATCAACACAAATTCAATTCAAGGCAAGAGAGGTTAAGGTTTCGACTTCACTAGGATACTCTAATTTAGTCTACAATTTCTATTGCTTTCAAATTCACATGCAAGGATTATAAATCGAACTCTCTAAGTTGTAGAATATACCTTCTCAGGCTATATTCTCCTACTTATCCCTATTAAGTAATAGTTCAAAGTCTATTAAGCTAAATGGAATCCTACAAAGATTTCATAGATTGCTAAACCTATCTCTAGCATTCGCTTAATCTACGGTGTTTACCCTAAGAAGCTAACACATGAATCACTTCTTAGTCTCATCATGTTCAACATTCAATTGAATAAAAAACTTAACATCCAATTGCATTAAGACAAGAATAAACACATAATCCAAGCAATAGAACTAAAAAACAACACAAATTTATAGACTAAGCCATTGTAATCCAAGTTACATCAAAACCCTAACCCAAAAGTGAGTTAGTTCATGCTCAAAATAAAGAAAAATGTCGTTTAAATTGTAAATATAGAGTTGAACATGTTAGAAATTGAAAAAGAAACAAAATCTTCCCTAATTTGGAGACCAAAACTCTTCAAATCCCTTTTTCGTCTTCCCTTTGCCTAAATGTTGACCTCCCTCTCAAAATGAGCTAACTCACTCTTAAATAGTCGGCCAAAACCCTAGGAACTAATACAATAATAGAAAAGCGCAACGTTTTACAAAAACTTAAAAATGCAGTTTTTGCCGCAGCGAAGAAAAAATCTTGCCATGGCATCGAGTTGAATTTCACTGACCCATGAGTCCAGAGGCTAGCTTGCCACAGCGAATAGAAAACCTTGTCGTGATGAAATCTTGATCTTCTTTGCTGAATTTACAAAACTGCCCTCTACTTGCTTCTTTGCTTAAATCTTCGATCTTCGTGATCCCCAATAGGAACAAACTCCAAGGGTGTCCAATCAGCATTAGAATTCCCTTGATCTTTTGAATTCCACATGATTCCAGGTCCAAAAACTCATTTTTTCTCAGTTTTGCTCCAACTGCACATTTTGGCCTGAAACGTAAAATATGCAAAATTAAGTAATAATTCAGACACAAAACTTGTACGAAGTATCCGAAATCCTACAAAAATCATAAAGAAAATAGTATAATCCTAGGATTATCGTGTACGTGGTGTCGACCATTGAATTGTGTGATTGGTTTGCTGGCTTGATTTTCATTTGAGGTTGGTAGTAGGAGCTATCACTAGTGTGAATTAAGTTTGTTGACCTACCTAATCAACCCATTTTGACTTGTTCGCTAAAGCAAAGGTTTGAAATGGGCTAGATGGGATCTCGATCCACTAGGAAAGCCAACGGGCTTTTCTGGGTTAATAGTGAGGGTTATTAGCTTGAGGAAAATAGTGGGAGCAATTATTTAATAAAAGACCTTGTTAAATAATAATAAACATTATAATAACATTTTTTTTTTTTTGTTCTTCTAGATTCATTAAAATGAGCAATACTAACCTATCACTGCAACTGATAATCAAGAAAGACAACAAGTTGGATAGATCCAATTTCTCAGACTGGTATCGAAATCTTCGAATTGTACTTAAGTCCGAAAAGAAACTGCATGTCCTAGATAAGCCTTATCCGGCTGAGCCTGCAGTTGATGCCACACAGGAAGTTAAGGACACTTGTAAAAAGTTCCTTGGTGATGCTGATAATGTTCAATGCATTACGCTAGCAACGATGACATCTAAGCTGCAAAAGCAGCATAAGAATATGGATGTGCATGCCATAATTCTACACCTCATGGAGTTATATCAAAAGAATGCTCGACATGAGAGGTATGAGGTGTCAAAGGAATTGTTTAGGAGCCGAATGGCTGAGGGAGCCCAAGTTGGTCCTCATGTGCTCAAGATGATTGGGTATATAGAGAGACTTGAGACTTTGGGTTTTGGTGTTAATGTAGAATTACAATGTGACTTAATTCTGTAGTCACTACTTGTTTCTTATTCACCGTTCATAATGAACTTCAATATGAACATGACGATGAAGTCCCTATTAGAGCTCCTAAATATGCAGGGGATTGTGGAGCAAGACTTGAAAAAGTCCAAACCTGTTTCACTAGTTGCTACTGGGAAGGGCAAGGGTAAGGGTAAGGGTAAGGCAAAGACCAAGGTCTATCCCAAGTCCAAACCCAAAGGACAAGATGCTCTTAAGCTTAAGAATGGTGTTGGAAAATGTGGGAACATAGTCTGTTTCTATTGTGGCAAGCTTGGCCATTGGAGGAAACATTGCAAGGTTTTCCTCGCAAGCAAGAAGAAGGCAGATTCTTAAACTTCAAGTATGTACATGATTGAGAATAACTTCTCCCTTCAATATCTTGGGTCATTGATGCAGGATGTGGTACTCACATTTGTACTGATGTATAGGGACTACGGTAGAGTAGATTGCTTGCCAAGGGAGAGGTGGACCTACGAGTTGGAAATGGAGCACATGTGGCTGCATTGGCTGTTAGATCTTATTGTTTGACTTTGCCTAAGGGCTTATTATTGGAATTAAATAACTGTTATTTCGTACCTTCAATTTTAAGAAATATTATTTCAGTATCCACTTTGGATGATATGGATTTTTTTTTTTTTTTTTGAAATTTCTAATGAATTGTTGTCTTTTAGTTTTAATGGCATTCTATTTGGAACTACAAGGTTATATAATGGATTATATTTTCTTGATTTAAACAATAAGGATATTCTCAATGTTGAAACAAAGAAAGCTAAGCATAGTGAGCGAACCAAAACATACCTTTGGCATTGTAGATTGGGTCATATCAATCAGACCTGCATAGCAAAACTTCACAAAGATGAAGTTTTGGACCCTTTTGACTTCCAGTCATTTGAGGTATGTGAGTCGTGCCTTTTAGGTAAGATGACCAAGTCGCCTTTCACTACACAAAGTGAAAGGGCTACTGAATTGTTAGGCATCATCTATAGTGATGTATGTGGTCATTAACAATTGAAGCCAAAGGTGGATATTCGTACTTTATTACATTTACTGATGACTTCAATAGATATGGTTATGTCTATCTTATGAGACATAAATCTTAAGCCTTTGATAAATTCAAAGAATTCAAGAATGAAGTACATAATATGTTGAGCAAGAGTATAAAAGCTCTTCAGTCAGATTGAGGAGGTGAATACTTAAGGTCTAGGTTTTATGAATACCTGAAGGAGTGTGGGATAGTATCACAACTCACTCCTCTTTATACACTTCAAGACAATGGTACGTCAAAAAGGAGGTATATGACCTTACTTGATATGGTTAGGTCTATGATGAGTTTCAATGATCTACCCGCATCATTCTGGGGTTATGCCCTAGAGACTACGATTCACGTATTGAACCGTGTGTCGTCAAAGTTTGTGGATAAGACTACATATGAACTATGGAGTGGGCGAAAGCCTAACTTGTCTTATATGAAGATTTGGGGTTGTGAAGCTTATGTTAATAAATTGACTTCGAACAAACTGGGCCCAAAATCTAATAAATGTATATTTGTGAGGTATCCTAAGAAGACCAAAGGATACTATATCTACCACCTAGAAGAGCACACAATTTTTGTCACTCTTAATGGTGTCTTCTTAGAGAAAGAATTTCTTTTAAGAGGTACTAGTGGGAGAAAAGCAGAACTTGTTGAAGTTCTAGTACCATAGGATACATTAGACGAAGGACGGGATGATGTGCCATAAGAAATGGTTGAACATAACAAGGAGGTTACTCCACAATCTGTTGGTCAAAGTGAACCACCTCATGTAGCACAGGAGCTATGTAGGTTTGGAAGAGTACGTTATAAGCCCAAGAGATATGGTTTTCTCATGACTCAACATGGCGACGTACTGGTCTACCAAGACAATGAACTCAGAACCTACGATGACACTATATTCGGATCTAGATTCTGTTAAAAGGCTTGAAGCCATGAAATCTAAGATGGACTCCATGTACCAGGACCAAGTATGGTCTTTGGTGGATGAACCTGAAGGGGTAAAACCCATAGGGTGTAAATGGGTCTTCAAGAAGATGACTGACATGGATGGCAACATGCATACTTATAAGGCACGATTGGTCACCAAAGGTTTCAAACAAATTGTTGGTATTGACTATGAAGAAACCTTTTTGCCGGTTGCCATGATTAAATTCATCCGGATTATGGTTGTGATTGTTGCATATCATGACTATGAAATTTGGCAAATGGATGTCAAAACGGCTTTCTTGAACGGAAATGTAGAAGAGCATGTGTATATGACACAACCCGCTGGTTTCATTCTTGATGGACAAACTGATAAGATATGCAAGTTGCAGAGGTCCATTTATGGACTCGAGCAAGCTTCTAGGATTGGAACACTTGTATTTATGAAGCAGTAAAAGACTTCAGTTTCATCAAAAACGAAGATGAGCCTTGTGTTTGCAAGAAAGTAAGTGGGAACGCAGTTGCATTCTTGGTGTTATATGTCGATGACATACTTCTTATCGGAAATGATATAATGAATTTGCAGTCAGTAAAGACTTGGTGTTCCAAGTGTTTCTCAATGAACGACTTAGGAAAAATAGCCTACACCTTCGGAATAAAGATCTATTATGATAGATCACGTAGGTTGCTTGGCTGAAGTTAGAGTACATACATAGACAATGTACTAAAGAGATTCAGTATGGAAGAATCCAAGAAAGGATTTCTTCTAATGTCACATGTGATGAACAATTTTACAACCTCTCAAGTTCACAAATCGCTGTTGTAGTCTAGTGTGCAAAAGCAAGGGTCGATCCCACAGAGATTTGTAAGCACTCAATTAATCCTAATGTACTATGCTTAATTAAACAAGTAAAATAAACAAAAATCTAACATTACTAAGGAAGCAAAATAAATTTTTAACCAACTGAATTAAATAACACAATTAAAAATTAACTGAAAAAGAATGCGAGAAAAACCTAGGTGTCCAATTTCACCATAACAATTTGATTCTTTGGTAATTACTAATTTATTGTCGTCTCAATCCAATTCCTAGGGTTCATTCTTCCATCATTATGATATTATAGTTTGATGTTCGGGTTGAGCCAAGTATTCTTAACCATTAAACTCACTAGGATGTTTAGTAAAGCCTAACAATCAAGAACCTATTATGAACAAGTACTCAAAATATGAACCAAATTGTATCTAGCTTGATGTTTGCCTCAACACAATCTAATCATTCAAAATAGCTATTCAAGGTTTGCATATGATGTTTACCTTACCTTGTCTCAAACAATCAATTGTTTTGTACTTCAAAGTTAGCATATGATGTTTACCATACTTATTTAATACAAAACACCAAGATTGAATTAAGTGCAATGAATGAAACTAGAAATATATTGAATAAATAGAACAGTATTAATCAAAGCATAAAACCTTCATGCTAGGTTACATTGGATCCCTAGAAAAGTATTTAGTTACACATGATTATAAGGAAATCAAACCTCAAACCCTTCAAAAACATGAAGTACAAGAGAAAAAGATGAAACCCTATGTAGATCTCTTCTCTTTGCCTCCAATTCTTTCCAAGTTGAAGTCTCTTCTCCTTGCCTCTCTCAAAGTTTAAGTCTCCCCCAAAAATACCTAAAGACGTCATTTTATAGTGCTAGGGTTTTGGGAAAGTAATGGGAAAAATCCTATAAAAAATAGGAGAATAAAATTTAGATTAATCTTAATTTGAGACCTTGTAGAATTAGGATTCTTGTGCTGACCCTCTGGCACTAAAACAAGAATATCTTCCTCTAGAAATCTCAGAATAATGAACCATAAAATTCTTGGTAAACTAGAATTCCAAATCTTTAAAAAAATATGTGGAACAGCTCCCCGTTCGTGCTGAGGAATTTATGGTAGCTTCGCAAAGTTTCCATTTTCTGTCTGTTTTTCCTTACCAGTTACTGCTGGAAAATTTTGCGCTGAAACAATTCCACCTTTTAGCAAGAAAAATTCTGAATCTGACAAATACATAAACATATTAATTGTATATATTTTAATCATATTTCCAATGTGTTAGAGTAGATGCCCTAGAGCCAATCAATTATTGTAGAATTGACTCTTTGTAATAATGTTCATTAATCAATAAAAGGCATTTTATTCTATATCACGTAAATCATTATTATTGCAATATGTATTGATATATGTCCTTAGAATGGTAGAACCATGACGAGAGTATCAAGTGTTTCAAACCTTGATAGAGAGAACCCTATGAGCACATATGGTGGCCATTCTAGAAATGTCTGTAGCCCCAATATTATTCTGAAGTAAGGGCATAAATAATACAGTAAGACTATCATAGTGTTGAACGACCCTGTCGAAAGGCAATGACTGATCTCACTTATCAAGGTTGTTTAGTGACAACCTAGTGCAACGTATGGGTGCTTGTTGTAAGACGGATATACCACAACAAGTTCACTGGACTAACCCACCAGAGGATTCCATATAGATGGTAACCCCAGTGTCTATGGAACAAATCCTCTAACGAATGGTGGTGCATGTGATCCTTAGACTTGAGATCACTAGAGCGCCTTGTGCATCGATTGGTGCAGTTTGGCACTAGCCTAACGCAGTTCTATTTAGAGCTGTCAATACAGTGGTGATTGGCTGCATCAAAGAGTGTATCAAGACTATGGTGGATAAGCAGAGGATTTATCACAACCTGGTGCAATACATAGGTGCTTGTTGTAGGTGGATATACCGCAGCAAGTTCACTAGACTGACCCACCAGAGGATTCCATATGGATGGTAACCCCAGTGTCTATGGAACAAATTCTCTAACGAATGGTGGTGCATGTAATCCTTAGACTTGAGATCATTAGAGCGTCTTGTGCACCGATTGGTACAGTTTGACACTAGCCTAATGCAGTTCTATTCAGAGCTGTCAATACGATGGTGATTGGCTGTATCAAGGAGTGTATCAAGACTATGGTGGATAGACAGAGGATTCATCACTCCTGAGTACGGGAGAATTTATCTCACGGCGCAATTCAGTATATGGCAATGACACTAAAACAGTGGCCACAGTGGGCTTGAATTGTTTCTCTATCCAGATTATAATACAGGTCATTGGTCCAAAAACTGAATACATAATATTGAGAGTAACCGAAGGTTGACACTATTCTATGCCTTCGTCTCATCGAGATACAATATGATGAAAGGATCGAATTGTGCGGTAACCATATCATTGACTGGTAGCTACTTTGTTGAATCCGAATCTATCGGGTGGCTATGATGCCTTGCTAGGGGCCAATCTTGGTCTGTGTATTAGTGAGACGATTAATTGGTGTTAATCGCGATACTATACACTGCCGGTATGATGAGGAGCCTATGGGTCACACACATAGAAGATAATTTAAGAGCCAAGAAGAAAGAAGGGCGTTTTCGTCTTATTAGGTGAAAGGGTATTTTGGTAATTTTACAGTGCAATTAAATTTGCTGAGGTCGTAGCCTTTATTTAATTTATTAGAAAAATTAAATAAGTGAAATTACGTTTAAATATGTGTTCGCATATATTTAAATAAATTATCATTATTGTTAAATTTTAGTATATATATTAAATATATATTAATTGATTTTAATTGAAGATAATGATGAATTAAAATAAATATCTAATTAGGGCATGTTTGGGTTGGAGCCCAAGCCCATTCCATATGGGAATAGGGCAAGTAAAATAACACTATAAAAGAAAAGTGTTAATTGAAAAAAAGTGAGAGTTTTTATTCATTCACTATTCACTGAAAAGTACAAAACCCTACAGCCCCATTTTCTCTCCCACGCCAGATTTTGGTTTAGCCAAAATCAAATACTCATTTTCTTCTTTGTTTCTTAAGGCTAAGGAGGATCTAGCAAATCCCTCCTTAGTTCCTTGCGATTATCTTCGTGTGGACTACGTCGGTTCGATCCTACACTTGGGTCGGTAGCAAAACGCTCAAGGACAAAGTTGGAGGAGCTTCCAAACGTGCATAAGATTATTGAACCTTGAATCTGATTTTCTGTAGATTTAATTTATATACTGTATAAACTGTGATATTATACCTGGATCTTGGTTCTAAGGAACGATCCATGTCATTTATGTTTTTGTTTTCCGTTGCATAAGTGGGTTGTTCACTAACACAATGGTCCAAGAATCAGCCAAATCTGAGGTCTTTAACTCAAGTTATCATAGCAACACTAAGGCATGTTCCAAAACCCACGTCTGCTTGTCTTCTATGTACTGACATAACTTTCGGATCAATTTTTAACCATCTTCCAGATTGAATTGGATCACGACCAAAACATAAAATATATAGATATGTCTTCATTTTCAAGCGCCACTAGAATTAGGTCAATCTAAGTTGTGTATCTAAAGTTACACCCATTTTAGCAGCGTGTTCACTCATGCACGACACAACAATCCTCTGCCACAAACAATCTTCAAAAACCTATAACTTCTTCATTTGAGCCCCGATTCTCAAATAATTTGTTCCTACACGATTATGATTCTTTCCTCTTTAATGTCCATGCTTGAAATACTCATTTTTCAGCACCTAAATACCTGAAAATTCACAAAATATACCCATGATTCTAGAAAACAAAAGAGATATAGAAATTAAGTAAAATTGACCAATTAAACCTAATTCCCTCACAAAATATCCTTAAAATACTAAGTATGAGTGTGCTTCTAAGCACTCATCAACATGGTGTCTATTTCTCTAAAGACATGTGTCCTAAAACACAAGATGAGAGATGGAGGATCAAGAGGATCCCATATGTGTCTGCAATTGGATCTATCATGTATGCCATGCTATGTACTCAGGTTGATGTTTCTTGTACATTAAGCACTTGTAGTAGATATCAATCGAATATGGGTAAGCGTTATTGGATAGCTATCTAGAACATCCTTAAGTACTTGAAAAGGACTAAGGATATATTCTTGGTTTATGGAGGGGAAAATGAGCTCGCTATTAAGCATATAGCGATGCTAGTTTCCAAACGGACAAGATGATTATCGCTTATAGTCTAGTTTTGTATTTTGTCTCAATGGAGCTGCATTGATCTAGGAGAGCTCCAAGCAAAGCACTGTAGCTGACTCTACAATAGAAGCTGAGTATATCACGTTATCTGATGCAACCAAAGAGGCGGTTGGATTAAGGAGTTTGTCACCAAACTTGGTGTGGTTTACACTATTGTTGATCCAGTAGATGTCTATTGCAATTGATAATCTGAGGATTACACTGTTTTATTTAGGCTTTTAGGCTGGATTTTAGATACTTCTTAGTTCATTTATGCCTGAATTGCTACTTAATTCTTTACATTTTGTGTTTCAGGCCAAAATGGACATTTTGAACAAATAATGAACGAATTAGAGTTTCTGGACTCATAAGTAAGCAGATCTCAGAAGTTGGGAGAGTTTTGAAGTAGAGTAAAGCACTATGAAGCTTGTTCCCATGGGAGAGCATCGAAGATCGAAGATTCAAGCAAAGAAGCAAGCAGGGGACAATTATGTAATTTTAGAATTTTTCATGAAGATTCGCCACGGCGAAGCTTGTTCTTCGCCACGGCGAAATGAGTTACGCACAAGAATTAATTTTACTTCATTGCCACACACAACAATGGAGCCATAGCTCAAGCGAAGGAACCACGGTCTCACCAGCGATCCAAACACATACTCAAGCGATTTCATCTCATCAAAGAAATGGTTGAGAGAAAAGATGTGCAGATTTGCAAAGTACATACTGGTGACAATCTCGTAGATCCACTAACAAAGGCTTTGTTACAGTAGAAGCATGAAAAGCAGTTAAGATCATTTGGTATTAAATACTTAAATGATTGACTGTAGTGCAAGTGGGAGATTGTTAGAGTAGGTGCCCTAGAGCTAATCCATTTTATAATGTTGACTCTTGTAATAATGTTTATAATCAATAAAAAGGTTTTTTCTACATTATGTAATTCATATTTATTATATGTCATAATGTATGCCCTTAGAATAGTAGAACCATGATGAGGGTATTGAGTGTTTCAAATCTCAATGTGAGGACTCTATGATCACAAAAGGTGGCTATTCTAGAAATAGCCCTAGTATTATTTTGATTAAGGACATAGATAATATGGTAAGGCTATCATAGTGTTGAATGACCTTGTCGAAAGGTAGTGACTGATCTCACTTGTCAAGGTTGTTTGCCGACAACTTGGTGCAACACATGGGTGCATGCTTGCCACATGCGATTTCATCAGAGGATTCCACATAGATGGTAACCCCAATTTTTGTGGAATAAGTCCTCTAATGGATGGTAGTGCATGTAATCCTTAGACTTGAGATCACCGGAGTGCCTTGTGCACCAATTGGTGTAGTTTGACACTAGCCCAATGTAATTCTATTCAGAGCTATCAGAACAGTAGTGATTGGCTACATCGAGAAGTGTATCAAGACTATGGTGGATTAATAAATGATTCATCACTCCAAGGTACGGGAGAAATTATCTCTTTGAGCAATTCGATAAATGGCAACGACACTAAATCTATGGACATAGTGGGATTGAGCTCAATCCAATCTATTCTGGTCGTTGGTCCAATAACCAAATATCAAGTTGTCAATGATATCTGAGGTTGACCTACTTTTGTACCTCAGTCTTGATGAGATAATGTATGATGAAAGGATTTGATTGCCTGATAACCATATTGTTAATAGGCAAGCTGTTTCGCTGAATCCGAATCTATCAGGTGGCCATGATGCCTTTCTAGAGGTCAATCCTAGTTTGTGTTTAGTGAGACGATTGATTGAGTGTCAATTCTGATACTATCCACTGCTGATATGATAGAGATCCTTCAAGTGGCACATGTAGAAGACAAATTGAGGAAAAGGGTATTTTCGTTTTTTTAAGATGAAAGGGTATTTTGGTAATCTCACAGTGCAATTAAATTTGTTGAGGTAGTTGTCTATATTAAATTCATATGGAAATTAAAATAAGTGAAATTATATCTATATAAATGTTATATTATAAATTAATATTAATATTAATAAAGATAATATAAAAATCAAATTCAAATTTGAATTAAAAATACCAAGTGTGGAATTACCTTTATTTTGGTAATGGAATATGTCTAATCTTAATATGGAATTAGTTCATTGCAATTCCATATTAGATTAAGGTTTTTGATTGTGCACTATTTAAAGTGCATTAAAATCAAAACAGAATAATTCACTCAAAAAAAAAAAAAAAAAAAAAAACCCTAGCCGTACTCTCTCTCTCCTCACTCTCCCAAAACCGTGGATACCATGTTGTCATTGTTAGAGTAAGTGCTCCTGAGCCAATCATATTATTGTATGTTGACTTTGTGGATCATGAATATTCAATACATAAAAGGCATTGATTATATTATGTAAAGCATATTTCATATGTATGTATTAATATATGCTCTTAGAGTGGTTGAATCGTGATGAGCGAATCAAGCAGTGATAAGTCTTGATTGTGAAATCCCTATGATCACTTCAGGTGGCCATTCTATAAACATCTGTAGTTGGGTATGATCCTGAACCAGGGCATAGATAATACAGTAAGACTATCATAGCATTGAATGACCCTATCAAAAGGTAGTGACTGATCTCACATGTTAAGATTGTTTTGTGACAACTTGGTGTAGTGCATGGGTGCTTTTCATTCACGAGTTCATTGGACTGACACATAACAAGATTCCATATAGATGGTAACACCAATGTCCATGGAATATGTAACAACTGTTTTCTACTTGTATTATCATAAAATATGCATAGAAAAATACATGTAAAATACCATAAATAGTTGGGCCCAAATTTTTTTTCTTTTATTAAACATACACATTCTTCACACAAAAAGTTATATCATGTACAAAAACATTAAAAGCAGGGTGGATAGTGTAGCCATTTCTCTTCGCTTAACGACGCCCATCCGATGGTGTCCTCACCTAGGTCTGACAAAACATAGAAAACATCAGGGTGAGCACAACTGAGGCTCAGTAAGTAAAACATCTACTCATCTATCCCCGTAACTCTCTCTCTGATTCTTTCCTTACAAGTCTCGTTTACTCTCCCTTTTATAATCTTTCTGATTTCTCTTTCTCGTAACTCTTTTCTACTAACTCTCTTAGTAAGTCACGGCCCCATCTAACCAGAGGCACAACTGGGACTCACTCCCACTCTATGTGACTTATACTCGTTCTAGCCGATCGGACTCGGTTATGCATGGATTCGGAACCCTTGGCCATGTGAGTACATAATCTCTCTCTCGGGTAAGCTCGGGTATAGCCCTCATCCGCATGCACTCTCACGGGCTACACCACTTCTCTCTGATACTCATGCCGCTCTCTCAATGCGGCGTACATGCGGGAATACTCTACCCATTACTCACGGGTTCCCCATCGCACAACCTACTCTATTCTCTTATCTAGCACTACTTTCTCTTTATTCTCTAGTGCTCAATTTCTCTTTCTCTCTATTCTTACAGTTGCTCAAACTCAATTTCTCTACTCTCTTTTTCTAATGCATAACTATTGCATGATTAATGCATATAGATGACTCATGCTCATTAATGCACTTATGAAATGCATTTATGCTATGTAGCAAAAATTAAGGCTTTCTACTCTTACTCATGCTTCTCTTGAGCATTTCATCATACAATTCAAGTGCATATAAAGCTCTACTTAAACTATAACTTTTCTCTTCTTTTTAATCATCCAAAATGGGAGAAAAACTCCCTTATACATTCTAAATCCCTGTCAAAGGAAAACACTTCTATAAAGTTTACTCAATCTTCCTTCAACCTCAATCAAAACTCACCCAACATCATAAAATCTTAATACTTCTCATAAAGGAAAAATACTTCCAATAATTCCACATGAATACTCATCTCATTTACAATCATTAACAAGCATAAAGCAAACTCATACATGCATATATCTCTACTCAATTTCTACTCAAAAACTTATTCAAATCTCAACTTGGTTGAATTTACTTACCTTGTGAAAAAGTGCTACTTCTCTAGCATTTTTCCTTTCCCTTATTGTTTTATCTTCTCTCTACAACTCAAAACAACAACAACAACAACAATAACAACCATATAAGACTTCATATAACTTTAAGAAAACTCACATCTAAAGCAAGAATCCTTACCTTAGGATGCTTTAGATGATATCTCTACTCAAAATTATTCAAAGGCTCTCTTAAAACCCTTAGAAATCTTGGAACAATTGAAAGCAAAAAAGGAGAGAATTGAGAGAATGGATATGGCGGTGAGGAAGAAGGAAATGAAGGGTTTATTACACTTAGCCCTTTTTAGTTCATGAGAAAACCAACACTTCCCAACTTTGCCCTTGATCTTCTTTGAAAATTCCATCTATATCCTTTGATTCATTACACTCACACCCGCATACTAACTCATTCTCCAAGAAATTTCCTTACATTTTACCCCCCACTTTTCCTACTAATTAGGGGTAGAATGGTCATTTAACCCTTATGGAAACATATCTAGAATTCTCAATACACCTTTTAGTCGACTCGTCGCCGCGGCGAAGAAAGACAGAGCCTACACCGCCTTACTCAAAGCCAACTTCACCGCGGCGAAGACAACTCTTCACCCCAGCGAAGACTGAAATTCCAAAATTCCTCAAATCTTAACCAATTTCAAGGCAAACACTCAACCAACGCAACACACAAACTCAATTAAAGCTGAATCGATAAACATTTAAGCAAAACAGCAAATCTTAAGTACGTACCTCAAGTGGGGCGTTACAGAATATATCCTCTAACAGATGGTGGTGCATGTGGTCCTTAGACTTGAGGTCACCAGAGCACCGTGTGTACCTATTGGTGTAGTTTGACACTTACCAAACGTAATCTTGAGAGGGTTATCAGTATGTGAGTGATTGGCTACATTAAGAAGTGCATCACGACTATGGTAGATCGACAAAGGATTTATCACTCCTATGTATAGGAGATATTATCTCAGTGAGATTCTGGTGAAGGACAACGACCTTGGAATCTATGGCCATAGTGGAATCGAGTTGAAGCTCGATTGGTTGATTGGTCCAATAACCAAATATGAATAGGTCAAGGTTGTTTATATTTGAAGCTGACATTACTTCAATGCTTCAAACCTTTATGAGATAATAGATGATGAAATGATTTGATTGTATGGTAACCATACTGTTGATAGGTAGCGAATTACGCTGGATCCAAATCTGTTAGGTGGCCCTAATGCCTTACTAGGGGTCAATCTTGGTTTGTGTAATGAGCCAATTGATTGGGTGTCAATCATAATATTACACACTACCGGCATGATGAGGAGCCTTTGAGTTACACGCATAAAAGGCAAACTAAAGAAGAGAATATATAGGGGGCATTTTTGTCATTTATTGACAAAGGAGTATTTTGGTAAATCTTACGGAGCAATTAAATTTGTTGGAAAGGTTGTTGCCTGTATCCAATCCTGTATTGGATTTAATATGTAAGATTGGTTATTTGTTTAAATATGTATATTGTCGTATATCTATTGTAAATAAATAAACCGTCAATATTAAATATATATCGGTGTATATATGTTTTAAATATTGAAAGAACGTTATTAATGGATAAAAATAATAACGGGGAAATACCTGGGATATGATTTTGTTACGGAATCATGGACACTAATGAAATATTTAGTGGAAGGATATTTTTGTAAATACACCTTCAAAGGATTGTAGGGCATCCCTATAAAAGGGCACTTATCCCTAAAATTAAATAATTCACTCCTTCTTTCTCTCTTGGCCATGGAGTGTAATGTTCATTGAGAGAGTTTTTTTCTCTCAACACTAATCTCGCATCTTCTTTACTCTTCACATCAAGATCTAGTAAATCTCTTGTGTTGATCCTTGTCTTTGTGTGAATACCGGTGGTTCGATCCCACACTTGAATCACGAGCGTTTTTCATTCGGATCCTGAAAAAAAGGTGGAGCCTCCAAATGTGGGTAAGGTTCTGATTCTTTCATGGGTCTTGTTTATTTTATAGCATATGAACATCGTCATACTCATATTTGGATTTTGGGGCTTAATTGGTAAATTTTTGTTCTCCGTTGCGTCGTTCTGTAGACTAAAACACTAACAATGTTATCAGAGCCTCTTATATGAGTTTTCGGTGTTTTGATTTTATGCTGGAAGTATGTGATTTGAAGATTGCATGTTTAGGGTTTTGTTTTAATTGATTTTCTTTCTAATTAATTGAAATGAAACTTGGATTGTTGTGTTTGGGAGATTATACAAACCTGTTGTGTTTGATTTGCTTTTTTTTTTTTTTTTTTTTTTGAAATCGGAGAAGATTTGATGAAACCCTAAGCACCACCGTGTGCGGTGGTGTTGGTTGTCATTGCTGGAGGATCACGGAAATGCCATGACAAAGGGTAGCAGTTACTATTGTCGATGAAGCAAAGCAATGTGTAAGCGTGCCCTGCTGCCGTGCCATGTGTAGTGGTGGGGGATGTCCGTGTGATCCCTCACATGGCCCTGGTGAATGCCCTTGAGGGTGTTTAGGGTTTTGGTGCCAAGGCGCAAAAACTCTGTCCCCAAACAGCCATGGGTTGCGAAACGCGGGATTGTTGTCAGATTCATCGTAAAGCCGCTGTGTACAGTAGCTTCCCTGAGTTGTTCGCTATCCTGAACAACCCAGACTTGAAGGGTATATGTTTTCCCATGTAGCCCTATTCTTCACTCTGAGTTTTCACTCAAGTGTTTAGTTTAGGCAGCTTGTGATTTTCCTTCAGGGAAATCACTCCCATTTACACTACAGTGGTCATTTTTAAGTGATTCAAAAAATCACATGTTCCTGCAAGTGTGAGGATTCTTAGGTGGGTTACATTAGTTTTTGGACAACTATAGCAGTGGGCTTTAGTCTATTTGCAGTCAGTCGATGTTGGTGCACGTTAATTCACAGCATGTTCATAAATAGGCCATAATAGATTCAATAGTGAGTCAATTGACTCACGGTTTGCACCAGTAGATTGTTAACATGTTGATTCATGTTTAAAAAGTCTTTAACGCTACTGCCCATGTGTGTTGATGCACGGGAAAAACTGTTGTTTCTGGTAGCTTACGCGTTGGTGTGTAAGGGCTTCATTTCAGGCTATTTTAGGTGTTGTTGTGCCCTAGAGCCAGTCCTATTTTATAAATTGAACTCTTTGTAATAATGTTTTATTATCAATAAAGGCATCTGTCTATATCATGTGATTTGATTATATTCATATAAGAAAATGATATATGTCCTTAGGATGGTAGAACCATGACGAGGGTATCGAGTGTTTGAAATCTCGATAGTGAGAACCCTATGAGCACAAATGGTGGCCATTCTAGAAACATCCATAGTCTAGTGTTATCCTAACCTATGGCACAGATAATACGACAAGGCGATCATTGTATTGGATGACCCTGTCAAGAGACAGTGATTGATCTCACTTGTCAAGGTTGCTTGTCGACAACCTAGTGTAACACATGGGTGCTTGCCATAGGTGAGTTCAGCGGATAGACCCACCGAAAGATTCCACATAGATGGTTACCCCAATGTCTATGGAACAAATCCTCTAATGAATGGTGATGCATGTGATCCTTAGACTTGAGATCACTAGATTGTGCACTAATTGATGTCGTTGACACTAGCCCAACATAGTTCTATTCATGAATATCAGAACGGCAATGGTTGGCTGCATTGAAAAGTGTATCAAGACTATGGTGGATCGACAAAGGATTCATCACTCTCGGGTACGGGAGAAATTATCTCATTGAGTAATTCGGTAGATGGCAACGACATTAAATCTATGGGCATAGTGGGATTGAGTTGTAGCTTAATCCAATCTATTCTAGTCGTTGGTGCAATAACTGAATATCTAGATATCAAGGATATCCGAGGTTGACACTACTTCTATGCCTCGGCCTTGATGAGATAATAGATGCTGAAAGGATTGGATTGCATGGTAACCATATTGTTGATAGGTAGTGGTTTCGTTGAATCCGAATCTATTGGGTGACCATGATGCCTAGCTAGAGGCCAATCTTGGTCTGTGTCTAGTGGGACGATTGATTGATTGTCAATCACAATATGATTCACTGCCGATATTATTGGGAGCCTTTGGGTTGCACACATAGAAAACAGATTAAGAATAAAATTCATGAGAAGGGTATTTTTGTTATTTATGATGAAAAGGTATTTTCGTCACTTATGATGAAAGGGCATTTTCATCTTTTTAAGATGAAAGGGCATTTTGGTAATCTCACAGTGTAATTAAATTTACGGAGGTTGTTGCCTAGATTTAATTTCATTTGGAAATTAAATTAGTGAGATTATATATATTTAAATATTTAGTTTAAACACACACACACACACAGAGATATATATCAAAGATATTATCCAATATTAATATTGATAATGTGAATTCAAATTTTGTTTTTAAATTTGAATTGAAATGCCATGTTTGGTTGCAAGGGTAATCTATTCCAATATCCAATTGGAATAGATGGGTATTCCAATTTGGAATAGGGTTTTAGTGTGCACTATTTAAGTGCAACTAAAATTAAAATGAGTGAATTCATTCAATTAAAAAAACCCTAGCCACCCCTCTCTCTCCCTTCCAAAACGTGCAGCCTTTTGTGAGAGAAAGAATTTTTCTCCTAAAGAAAAATTCTGCAGATTTTTGTTCTTAAAGTTGGTGATTTTACTAGCTAATAAAATCAACCAATGGCATTCGTCCTGTCTTCGTGTGGATACCATTTATGCAGTCCCAGCTTGAAGTGGAAGCGAATCTAAATCCCTTGAAGGAGCCTCCAAATGCTAGTATGGTTTCTATTACATCTTGATAATTATTTTTCACATGTAAAATAATGTACAACAAATATTAGGATCATGGGTTAGGTTTTGGATCTAAATTTTTTAAATTCTGCTATGCGAATAGATCCATAAACCTATAGTGGTATCAGAGCCTATTATATTTGTTTGCATTATTATTTTATGGATTGGATAACTATTGATATTGCAAAGCTGCTGCCTACGAACAGCAGTGTGCAATAGTGCACTGCTGCTGTTCTGACTCTTTTTCCTCACTTGTAGTGGTCTAGTGGTTGCCAAGTGCCCACCAGCACTTGGCCTTGACTGGCACTTAGTTTTTCGGCCAAGTGCCCGATCTGATGTGCATGTGAATGCATGCCAAATCTAGAAAAATGAGACAACCCACGTAAAAGATGCAATGGGCCAAATTTTGAGCTTTTTACATTGCTGCACGATAAAGAAAAATCTAGAAATTTTTGGATACATGTTGGAAATTTTGGAAATGTTTTGGAGGCCCAATTGAGTGAGGCCCGAATCCAATGGGCCAGATTGCAATTTTTTGAAGTTGTTGGGCCTAAAAAACATTGCTAAACTTTAAGGGGTAATGGTAATTTACCAAAATGAATAAGAATTTAATTTTGATTGATTGATGCATGATTCGTGTAAGTGAATATGCTTGGTGTATAGTGCATAAGCCTTTGGACCTAGTTTACTTTTTGGTTACGTAATTTAAAAATAGGGCCTGCGTGCCCTACCTTTCTCTATTATTTCCATTGTACTTCTCTCTCTCTCATCTCACTCCCCTTGAATGTAACTTGAGGTTTCTTTTCAAATATGTAAAATTAGATTTGTAATTTTATTTTGAAAGTTGTGTAATGTTCGAGAAGAAGAAGCGAAGGAAGGAGAAGGCAAATTACTTGAAGAATCCAAAGTTGTAATTAAACCTAGGTTGACCTACCGATTCCTCTAGGCTCGGGAATCAGTTTTAGTTTGGGCTATGCACCAACACGTTTATTTTCTGCTTAGTATAATAGGCTAAAGGTGTATGTTATGACTATAACATGCTAAGAAAGATAAAATTGGTGAGACACAAAATTAAAACCCCTCGATAAAGTATATTAAAGTCAAATCAAGGAAAGCCTTCCATCACCATGGGTTTAATCAAACCACTGTTTGTTGGAACCTTGTTCGCCAAAGCGAAGGGAACACTTCTACCAATGGAAGGTTAAATTTCATTGGAGTTTTCCTTAATGGTGATGTGTTGACTTAAATGATATGTTTTGCTTGTTCACCAAAGCAAAGGTTGATAAGCATATCATAGGCATAGTAGAGAAGTGCACTTGTTGTGTGTACGTGGCGACATATAGTGTCCACTCTACTAATACTGAGAATCACACTTGAGGACAATGGCTTCAGTCATTGAATTGTGTGATTGGTTTGTTGGCTTATTTCACATTTGAGGTTGGTAGTTGGAGCTATCAACTTGTAACGCCCCACTTGAGGTACGTAGTTAAATTGTGTTGTATTGCTTGAATGATTATTGATTTGTTCTCATTTGAGCTTGCATGTCGTTATTTTCAGTTGGTTGGCCCTTAGTTGGATTGATGAGTTGATTTGGTAAGTGTTTGCCCTGATTTTTGGTTGAGACTTGGTGAATTTTTGAAATTCAATCTTTGCCGGGGCGAAGAAATATCTTCGCCGCGGCGACATCGGCTTTGTGATTTGTGAGTCGGTTCTATAATTTTTCGTCGGGGCGACAGAAATTTCTTCGCCGCGGTGACGGGTCAGTTAAAAAGTTTAATGAAGTTTCTAGAGGATTTTTCCATAGGGGCAAAATGACCTTTCTACCCTTAATTAGCAGGAAAAGTGGGGAGTAAAATGTAAGAGAACTTTATGGAAAATGTGTGGGAGTTGGGGTGTGAGTGTAAGGAATTAAAGGACAAACATGGAATTGCTAAGAAAGAGCAAGGGCAAAATGGGAAAGTATGTCTTAATTGTAAACTAATAAGGGTTTGGGTTTAGAAAACCCTTCATTCCTCTTCTCCACCGCCATTCCCATTCACCACTTCCTCTCAATTTTCCTTTCAATATTTCAAGAATTTTAGAGGGCTTTTTGAATAGTTTGGGGTAGAAAGTTACTCTAAGGCATCCTAAGGTAAAGATTCTTGCTTTAGATGTGAAGTTTTGCTTATTTATGTATCTTGAAGTCTTATGGTTTTATTGTTTAAAGTTGTAGAGAAAGGACAAGTTACTAAAGGAAAGGAAAAGTGTTAGTGAAATCTTTCCATTACAAGGTAAGTAAATCCCAACCCAAGTTGAGATTTGAGAACTCTCTTGAGTAGAGATTTAATAGAAATTATGTATGCATGTTATATGTTATGTTATTGAGATTTGAGATGGAGATGACTATTTGCTATGTGGTTGTTAAATACACTTCAATTATGAGAAGTGAGTTGTGTGTTGAGAATGTAGTTCGAGATGAAATTGGAGGAGATTGAGAAATCTCTTTGGAAGTGTTATTTTATGATAGGAATTATAGCTTTGTGAGGGAGTTTCGTCCCATTTTGGATGGTTCAAGAGAGGAGTAGAACCATAGATAAAGTAGAGTTTATGTATGCACATTAGTTGTTTGATGAAATGCCTAAGAGAATCATGAGCATGAGTAGTAAACCTTAATTCTTGCAACATTGCATGTTGGCATTTCATGAGTGCATTAGTAGAGATGAACCATCCATATGCATTAATTGTGCATTGAGAAGTGGCTTGAGAAAGAGTAGAGAACTTTGTGAATGAACTATTCTAAGAGTAGAGAGAACGAGAAAAACACTAAAAGCAGGTTGGTGCTTTGTGATCTCCACCCGGTAGTTACTAAGAGCGGGTTGGTGCTTTGTGATCTCCACCCGACAGTCACGAAGAGTGGGATGGTGCTTTGTGAACTCCACCCGGCCATGCCTCTGGTAAGATGAGGTCGTGACATTCAAGTGAGAAAGAATGAGCAAACATGAGAAAGAATAAAGAGAGAACACGAGTAGAAGTCACAAAGAGTGGGGCGGTGCTTTGTGAACTCCACCCAGCCGTGCCTCCGGTAAGATGAGGCCGTGACATACAACAGAAAGTTAATAGAAAAGAGCTATGTGAAAGAGAAACAGAAAGAGAAAATAAATGAGATAAGAAGAGTGTAAGGAAAGAATTTAAGAGAAAGAGTTACGAGGATAGACGAGTAGAGGATTTACTTATTGAGCATTATTTTGTGCTCACCCCGTTGTTCTTCTTCTTTGTGTTTGCAGGATCTGGGTGAGGACGCGGTCGAATGGGCATTGGCAAGTGAGGAGCAATAGCTACACTGTCCACTATTTTTGATAACTTTTACAAATGATACCTTACTTTGTATAAAGAATGATTATATGTATTAAAAGAAAATTTTGGGCCCATTTACTTTTGCTAATATAAATGTATTTTACTTGATATATTTCTACGAGTATCCTAGTATGAAGCAACTATTACACAACTAGTCTGAATTAAGTTTGTTGGCCTACCTAATCCACCCATTTTAGCTTGTTCGCCAAAGTGAAGGTTTGAAATGGGCTAGATGGGATCTCAGTCCACTAGGAAAGCCAATGGGCTTTTCCAAGTTAAGAGTGAGGGCTATTGGCTTGAGGAAAATAGTGGGAGTAATTATTTAATAAAAGACCTTGTTAAATAATAATAATAAAAATGATAATAACTTTTACTTTTCTGCATCTGTAGATTCACCAAAATGAGCAATACCAAAGAAAACAGGCTGGATGGATCTAATTTCTCGGATTGGTATCAAAATCTTTGGATTGTATTAAAGTTTGAAAAGAAATTGTATATCCCTGATAAGCCTTATATGGCTAAGCCTGATCTTGATGCCACTCAGGAAGTAAATGACACTTACCAAAAGTTCCTTGATGATGTTGATAATGTTCAATGCACTATGCTAGCATCGATGACATCCTGAGCTACGAAAGTAGCATGAGAATATGGCGCTACTACCATGATTCTGCACCTCAATGAGCTTTTTGAAGGAAATGCTCATCATGAGAGGTATAAGCTATCGAGCGCATTGTTTAGGAGTCGTATGACTGAGGGAGCCCAAGTTGGTCCTCATGTGCTCAAGATGATTGGGTAGAGGCTTGAGACTTAGGAGTTTGGTGTGGATGCAGACTTACAAGTGGATTTAATTCTGTAATCACTACCTGATTCCTTTTCACCGTTCATAATGAATTTCAATATGAACATGGTGGTGAAATCCTTGTTAACATGTTTAGGACTACGGAGCAGGACATGAAAAAGTCCAAGCCTGTTTTACTGGTTGTTGCCAGTAAAGGTAAGGGTAAGGGTAAGGGAAAAGCCAACGCGAATCCCAAGCCCTAGCCCAAGCCCAAGCCCAAAGGATAGGATGCTCTTAAGCATGAGGGTGACATTAAGAAAGGTGGGAAAGTAGTCTGCTTCTATTATAGCAAGTCTGGCCACTGGAGGAAACACTGCAAGACTTTCCTCACAAACAAGAAGAAGTCAAACACTTCAACTTCAGGTATGTATATGATTGAGATTAACTTTTCTCCTTCAACATCTTGTGTCATTGACACAAGATGTGGTACTGACATTTGTACTGATGTGTAGGGACCAAGGCAAAGTAGATTGCTTACCAAGGGAGAAGTGGACCTACGAGTTGGAAATGGAGCACAAGTGGCTACATTGGCTGTGGGATCTTATTGTTTGTTATTTCCCACGAGCTTATTTTTAGAACTTAATAATTGTTATTTTGTACCTTCCATTTCAAGAAACATTATATCTGTATCCGCTTTGGATGATATGGGATATCGTTTTGAGATTTCTAATGGATTGTTGTCCTTTACTTTGAATGGTATTCTATATGGAAATGCAAGGTTATATAATGGATTATATGTTCTAGATTTAAACAATAAGGATATTCTCAATGTAGATACAAAGAAAGCTAAACATAGCGATCAAACCCAACCATACCTCTGGCATTGTAGATTGGGTCATGTTAATCATACCTACATTACAAAACTTCAAATGGATGGAGTTTTGGACCCTTTTGACTTTCAGTCATTTGAGGTATGCGAGTCATGCCTTTTAGGCAAGATGACCAAGTCACCTTTCACAAGGCAAAGTGAAGGGGCTATATTGAGTGTTGGAAATGCGGATTAATTTAGTGATTTAGGGATGAAACTGTAAGGAATTTAAGGTTTAATGCATGATTTATGATGTGAATTCTTGTATGTTTCATTATCTTCCGGAATCACGGGTTGTGTATGTTTTTCAGGTATTCAGGTGCAAAAGAATGGATTATTTGTTCTTGTGTTGGTGTTCGGACATGGACTCGTTCGAGTGTGGATAAATCAAGGCGAGAAGAAAAAGTGTGAAATTCTGACTTTGCGCCATTAAACTAAGATGCAGCGTAAACGAGCCAGGGGGCAAATAAACTGAGCCACGATAGAAATGAACCAAGGCGCAATTAAACTGTGCTAGGGTGCAATTAAACCAAGCCGTGGCGCACATAAATTGAGCCGCAATGCAAATCACACAAAATGTAAAAATGTTGCATTTCCAACCCTAATTTTGGCAACCAATATTTACAAGGTTGCCATTTTGTCTAAAACCTATATAAAGGCAGCTTTAGTCCATTTTTAGAAAGTTTTTAGGTTTGAGATACACATTTAGGGAGATAATACATTCGGGGCTTCTTGGAAAGGTGGAGCTTGGAGAGGAAATGAGGTTATTTTCCTCTCCTCCTCCTTTGTTCT
The DNA here is from genome assembly GCF_008641045.1 of Pistacia vera. Taxonomy (NCBI): domain Eukaryota; kingdom Viridiplantae; phylum Streptophyta; class Magnoliopsida; order Sapindales; family Anacardiaceae; genus Pistacia; species Pistacia vera. The sequence goes on from NW_022196345.1 coordinate 237,074, forward strand.
TCATGATTATGGTTCCAGGTGTTGTTGTTTCTTTTCCTTTATGTTGTATTTTGTTTACAAGGGATTTGATGTAATCTAATTGAAGGCTTGTGTTTTATTGTTCATCTATTTGTTTGATCCATTTTATTATGTTCTAAATTCATTCATTGCATTTAATTTAATCTTTAGTTGATGTTAGGGCCTGAACAACCTTGATGTTAGTTGATTCATTGTATGAGACAAGATTGGGTATGAAGTGATTGATTTGTAGCCTTGCCCGGGTATAAATTGGTTATTGTCTTTAAGATCGTCTTGCGCTTAATGGGTTTTTGTTACTAGAATAGGCTATATGCCACTAGCTAGTTTAGTTGATGGAAACACTAGGTTATTCCGAATGGCTGCTGTAACACCTTAGAAACGAGAGACATTGTGCCTATCTTGATTAGCTTTGTGAATTGATGATTTTTGTCTATGTGAATTGGTTCCTTCGTTGTTTAGACTAGGCTATACGCCACTAGCTAGTTTGAATGATGAAAGTACTAGGTTGAGCCTGATGATGTACGAACCACCCTAGATTGGAGTGGAGAGAACAATAGTTTGACGATGAACACATGGCTTGATAATTATGATGGAGTTAGAGCCCTAGAATCCTTTGTAGATAGTTAGATTTAGATTTACTTTAATGTCATTTACTTGTTTTTCTTTATCTCAATTCTTGTTGTTTTCACAAGGCATAGTTACTAGGATCGCAAGAGCACCTCCAGTCTCTGTGGGATCGACCCTTACTCGTGTACTATGTTGTGATTGCGACTTTTGCACTTGCGAATGATTAAACTTTGTATGTCTGTCAAGCTACTGAATTGTTAGGCATCATCCATAGTGGTGTATGTGGTCCACTAACAATTGAAGTCAGAGGTGGATATTCGTATTTCATCACGTTTATTGATGACCTCAGTAGATATGGTTATGTCTACCTTATGAGACATAAATTTAAAGCCTTTGATAAATTCAAAGAATTCAGAAGTGAAGTACAAAATATATGGGACAAGAGTATTAAAGCTCTTAAGGAGCTGAATACTTGAGCTCTAGGTTTTCTGAATACCTGAAGGAGTGTGGGATAGTTTCACAACTCACCCCTCCGTACATACCCCAACACAATAGTGTGTCTGAAAGGAGGAATATGACCTTACTTGATATGGTTAGGTCCATGATGAGTTTTAGTGATCTACCCGCATCATTCTGGGGTTATGCCCTAGAGACTGTGACCCACATACTTAACCATGTGCCATCAAATCTGTGGATAAGACTCCATATAAACTGTGGAGTGGGCGAAAGCCGAAATTGTCTTATCTGAAGATTTGGGGTTACGAAGCCTATGTCAAGAAATTGGCTTCGAACAAGCTGGGCCCAAAGTTTAATAAATGTATTTTTGTGGAGTATCCTAAGGAGACCAAAGTATATTATTTCTACCCCCCAGAAGACTAGTGTCTTCTTAGAGAAAGAATTTCTCCTAAGAGGTACTAGTGGGAGAAAAGTAGAACTCAATGAAGTTCTAGAACCATGAAATATATTAGACGAAGGATGAGAAGATGTGCCACAAGAAGTGGTTAAACATCGTGAGGAGGTTACCCCACAATCTGTAGATCAAAGTGAGCCACCTCAAGTAGCATAGGAGCTATGTAGGTCTGGGGGAGTACGTCATTGTTAGTAACTAAGTGGATTCGCACAGTAGAAAAACGTAATATTTAAAACGAATCGATCAATTACACGACCAAGATCCAAGTACAGATTATAATGTTTTCGTGCATAAACTAAAACGTAAAATAAAATTGTATAAAAACAAATCCATACAAGGATTTAGTTCATACTGATGTTTGGAGGCTCCTCCGAATATCTCTGACTTTAGACACGAACACTGTTCACCGATTACTGTTCACCGACATTGTTCACGTGATTCTTCGCTAATCGATCCAATGTAGGATCGCACTCACGAAAGTGCACACGAAGATAATCTGCATAACCCTTGATTATTTTGCTAGAACAATCAGGGCCTCAAGAATCAAGAAAGAATAACAATAAAAATTTTCTTCTTCACACAAGAGTATAATGTGAGAGAGAGAGAGAGAGAGAGAGAGAGAGAGAGAGGGTGGCTAGGGTTTTTGATTATTGAATATATCATCATTGTTTTAATTTTAAGTTGCACTTATATAGTGCAACAATTAAAACTCTATTCCACTTAGGAATAGTCATGGGCTCCAACCCTAGTTCACCCTTGTAACCAAACACACCCTTATGGTATTTTAATTAATTAATTATTATTATAATTAAAATCAATTAATATATATAATAATCTATTAACATTTAATTAATAATAATAATTCATTTAAATATATACATAGATATATTTAAATATAATCTCACTAATTTAATTTTAATATTAAAATTAAATACAGGCAACAACCTCAACACATTTAATTGTACCGTGAGATTACCAAAATACCGTTTTGTCCTGAAAGACGAAAACACCCTTCTCACAAATTGATTCTTAAATTATCTTCTAAGTGTGTGACCCATAGGCTTCTCATCATATCAGCAGTGTGTAGTATCGCGATTAACACCAATTAATCGTCTCATTACATATAGACCAAGATTGGTGCCTTGCAAGGCATCATGGCCACCCGATAGATTTGGATTCAGCGAAACCGCAGCTTGTCAATGATATGGTTACCATGCAATCAGATCCTTTCATCATCTGTTATCTCTTCGAGACTGAGGTACAAAAATAATGTCAACCTCAGATATCCTTGACATGTTTGTATTCAGTTAATGGACCAATGACTAGAATAATAAATTGGATTGAGCATCAACTCAATCCCACAGTGGCCACATATTTAGTGTCATTTCCATTTACTGAATTACCTAGTGAGATGACTTCTCCCGTAACCAGGAGTGATGAATCCTTTGTCTATCCACCATAGTCTTGATACACTTCTAAATGTAGCCAATCACTACCGTATTGATAGCTCTGAATAGAACTACGTTGGGTTTAGTGTCAAACTACACCAATTGGTGCATAAGGCGCTCCAGTGATCTCAAGTCTAAGGATCACATGGACCACCATCCGTCAGAGGATTTATTTCATAGACACTAGGGTTACCATCCATATGGAATCCTCTGGTAGGTCTGTCCAGTGAACTTGCCTCTAACAAGCACCCATGGGTTGCACTAGGTTGTCGGCAAACAACTTTGGCAAGTGAGACTAGTCACGACCTTTTGACAGGGTCGTTCAACACTATGATAGCCTTATCTTATTATTTGTGTCCTTGGTTAGAGTAATACTGGGGCTACGGACGTTTCTAGAATGGCCACCATATGTGATCATAGGGTTCTCACTATCAAGATTTGAAACACTTGATACCCTCGTCACAATTCTACCATCCTAAGGACATCTATCATTACATATAACTATAATTTACACGATATAGAAGAATATGCCTTTTATTGATAAATAAACATTTATTACAGAGACAATGAACCTAGAACCTATGATGACGCTATATCGGATCTAGATTCCGTTAAATGGCTTGAAGCCATGAAATCTGAGATAGACTCCATGTACAAGAACCAAGATTGTCTCTGGTGCATCCACCTAAAGGGATAAAACCCAAAGGGTGTAAATGGGTCTTCAAGAAGAAGTGTGACATCGATGGCAATATGCATACCTATAAGGCACGACTGGTTGCCAAAGGTTTCAAACAAATTGTTGGCATTGACTATGAAGAAACCTTTTTGCCGGTTGCCATGATTAAATTCATCCGGATTATGGTTATGATTGTTGCATATCATGACTATGAGATTTGGCAAATGGATGTCAAAACGGCTTTCTTGAACGGAAACCTTGAAGAGGATGTGTATATGACACAACCCGATGGTTTCATTTTTTATGGACAAGCTAATAAGATATGCAAGTTGCAGACGTCCATTTATGGACTTAAGGACGTTTCAAGGAGCTAGAACATTCGTTTTGATGAAGCTGTAAAAGAATTTGGTTTTATCAAGAATGAAGATGAGCCCTGTGTTTATAAGAAAGTAAGTGGGAGAGTAGTGGCATTCTTGGTGTTGTATGTTGATGACAACTTTTGATCAGAAATGATGTACTAAACTTGTAGTTAGTAAAGACTTAGGAGAAGTAGCATACATCCTCAGAATAAAGATCTACCGAGATAGATTGTGTAGGTTGCTTGGCCTAAGTCAAAGTAAATACATAGACAAAGTATTGAAGATATTTAATATGGAAGAATCCAAGAAAGAGATTTCTTCCGATGTCACATAGTGTTTATCTCTCTAAGGATATGTGTCCTAAAACACACGATGACAAAGATAGATTAAAGAGGATCCAATATGCGTCAGCAATCAGATCCATCATGTATGCCATTTTGTGTACTCGAATTGATATCTCGTGTGCGTTAAGCACTTGTAGTAGATATAAATTGGATCTAGGTGAGCGTCACTATATAACTATCAAGAACATTCTTAAGTACATGAAAAAGGACTAAGGATATGTTCTTGGTTTATGGAGGGGAAGATGGGCTCACAGTAAAAGGATACAGTGATGCTAGTTTCCAAATAGATAAAGATGATTATTGTTCATAATCCAGGTTTGTATTTTGTCTCAATGAGGGTGCGGTGAGCTGGAAAAGCTCTAAGCAAAGCACTGTAGCTGACTCTACAATAGAGGCAAAGTATATCGCATTATTTGATGCGGCCAAGGAGACAGTCTGGATTAAGAAGTTCATCACTGAACTTGGTGTGGTCTCCATGACTGTTGATCCAATAGATGTCTATTGTGACAACAATGGAGCAATAGCTCAAGCAAAAGAATCACGGTCTCACCAAAAGTCTAGACACATACTCAGACGATTTCATCTCATTAGAGAAATGGTTGAGAGGAAAGATGTGCAGATTAGTAAAGTGCATACTGATGACAATCTCGCTGATCCACTACCGAAGCCTCTGTCATAGCAAAAGCATGAAAAACACTTAAGGTCATTCGGTGTTAATACATGAATGATTGACTATAATACAAGTGGGAGATTGTTAGAGTAGGTGCCTTAGAGCCAATCTTATTTTGTAAATTGACTTTCTGTAATCATGTTTTATTATCAATAAAGGCGTCAATCTATATCATGTGATCTAATTATATTCGTATAAGAAAATGATATATGTCCTTAGGATGGTAGAACTATGACAAGGGCATCGAGTGTTTGAAATCTCGATAATGAGAACCCTATTAGCACATATGGTGGCCATTCTAGAAACGTCCATAGCCCTAATATTATCCTGACCAAGGGCACAGATAATACGGTAAAGCTATCATAGTGTTGTACGACCTGTCGAGAGGCAGTGACAAATCTTACTTGTCAAGGTTGTTTGGTGACAACTTGGTGCAACACATAAGTGCTTGTTGTAGGCAAGTTCATTGGACTGGCCCATCGAAGGATTCCACATAGATGGTTACCCTAGTGCTTATGGAACAAATCCTCCAACGAATGGTGGTGCATGTGATCCTTAGACTTGAGATCATTGGAGCACCTTGTGCACCGATTGATGTAGTTTGACACTAGCCCAACGTAGTTCTATTCAGAACTATCAGAACGGTAGTGGTTGGCTGCATTGAAAAGTGTATCAAGACTGTGATGGACCGATAAAGGATTCATCACTTGCGGGTACGGGTGAAATTATCTCACTGAGTAATTCGGTAGATGGCAACGACATTAAATCTGTGGCCATAGTAGGATTGAGTTGTATCTTAATCCAATCTATTCTAGTTATTGGTCCAATAACCGAATATCGAGATATCAAGGATATCCTAGATTGACACTACTTCTATGCCTTGGCCTTGATGAGAAAATAGATGATGAAAGGATTGGATCGCACGGTAAGCTTATCATTGATAGGTAGCAGTTTCACTGAATCCGAATCTATCGAGTGGCCATGATGCTTGGCTAGAGGTCAATCTTGGTCTGTGTCTAGTGGGATGATTGATTGATTGTCAATTGTGATATGATTCACTGTCGATATGATGAGGAGCCTTCGGGTCACACACATAGAAGACATATTAAGAATAAAATTCATGAGAAGGGTATTTTCATCATTTATGATGAAAGGGTATTTTTGTCATTTATGATGGAAGAACATTTTTGTCTTTTAAGATGAAAGGGCATTTTGTTAATCTCATAGTGTAATTAAATTTACTAAGGTTGTTGCCTAAATTTAATTTCATATGGAAATTAAATTAGTGAGATGATAATACATATATATATATATATATATATATTATATAATATATATATATATATATATATATATATATATATATATAGATATATATATATATATATTATATATATATATATATATATATACTATACATACAACATATATATAGTGGTGTGTGTGTGGGTAATATCTTATATTATATATATTATATATATATATATAATATATATATATATATATAATTTATTATTTATTTATTTTTATATATTTAAATATATAAGATATATCCAACATTAATATTTATTATTAATATTGATAATGTGAATTCAAATTTGTTTTTAAAATTGAATGAAATGCCATGTTGGTTGCAAGGGTAATCTATTCCAACTGGATTTGGAATAGATTACCTTGCAACCAAACATGGCATTTCAATTCAATTTTAAAAACAAAATTTGAATTCACATTATCAATATATAATAAAATATTAATGTTGGAAATATTATATATTTAAATATATAAATAAAATATATATATATATATATATAATATATATATATATATAAGTTGGAATAGATGGCTATTCCAATTTGGAATAGGGTTCAATGTGCACTATTTAAGTGCAACTAAAATAAAATGAGTGAATTCATTCAATTAAAAAAAAAAAAAAAAAAAAAAAAAAGCCCTAGCCACCCTTCTCTCTCCCTCGCTAAAAGTGTAGCCTTTTGTGATGGAGAATTTTTCTCCCAAAGAAAAATTCTCCAGATTTTTGTTCTCAAAGTTGGTGATTTTACTAGCCAATAAAATCAACCAACGACATTCCTCCTGTCTTCGTGTGGATACTGTTTATGCACTCCTACCTTGGAGTGGAAGCGAATCTAAATCCCTTGAAGGAGCCTTCAAACACTGGTATGGTTTCTATTACATCTTGATAACTATTTTCATGTGTAAAATAATGTACAACAAATATAAGGATCATGGGTTAGGTTTTGGATCTAAATTTTTTTTAAATTTTGTTGCGTGATTAGATCCATAAACGTATAGTTGTTGCACATAGAGTTGTTTCAGAATTTATGAATATTGTTGATGCATGTTATAGTCATTCTAGAAGCCCAATTTGGAGAGGCCCAGCAACAAGGGACTAAACTGAAAAGTTTACAACTTGTTGGGTACAAAGAAAGAAGGTAAAACGTAAAAGGGTAAAATGTAATTTACCAAATGATCAAAGATTTCTGTTTTTGATTGATTGTTATATGCATATTCTTGAGATGAAATTGCATGGTGCTGGTTGCATTTGCCTTTAGACCTAGTTAAATTTGAGGGTTGTAATTTCAATTTAAATAAGGCTTGCAGGCCTTGCCTTTCTTTTAAATCTCTTGTAATTCTTTCTCTCATCTTACTCCCCTCGACTGTAAATTGAGATTTCTCTTTATTGATGTAAAGGTTAAATTAATTTTAATTAAAGTATTAATGGAGAAGAAGGAGCATTGGATTGAAGAAGGCAGGTTTTTAAATTGAAAGTCCTCTTGTAATTTAATTACCTAGGTTGACATATTTCCCAAGGCTCGGGAAATTTGGTTTAATTAAGGCAACGCACCAACACATTTATCTTTATTGCTTTAGTTGACAAGCTAAGGTTGAATGTTATGGATATAACATGTTTAATAAAGATAACAAAACTGATACGACCAAAAGAGCAAAATCCATCATAAACGATATTAAGTCTATTAACGCCTTCCAACATCATGAATTTAGTCAAACCATAGATCGTTGTTACCTTTTCGATCAATGAAGGGTATGCTTCTATCAATGGGAAGCCAAGTTGCATTGGAGCTTTTCCTTAATGATGTCGGGTTAGACTTAACTAGTAGTTTTGGCTTTCCGATAAATGAAGGTCAAAGACGTACTAGAGGCAAACATAGAGAAAGTGCAATTTTTCAAATTCATGGGAGATATGCAGTATCTACTTTACGGATCCAAGAGTTGCACTTGAGGTCGATGGTTGGCTCTATTGGATTGTGTAATTGGTTTGTTTGCACAATTTATATTTGAGGATTAGTGGTTGACACCATTAGCTAGTATAAATTGAGTTTGTGGCCTACCTATATCAACCCATTTTTGGCCTTTCTATCAACGAAGATTAAAAATGGAATTGATCGATCTTGGCTCACTAGGAAAGACAACGGGCTTTCCCAAGTCTAATAGTGGGGGCTATTAGACTTAAGGAAAATAGTGGGAGCATTTAATTAATTAAAAGATCTTGATTAATAAAATATTATATCATGATATTAACTCGCTTTATTTTGCTCTTATATAAATCTCAAAAATGACAACAAACAACCTATCATTGTCATTGTTCTGTGAGAGAGAAAATCAGTATAATGGTGATAATAATTTCATAAGCTAGTATAGACATTTTCAGTCTATACTCGAGGCTAATGACAAATTATATACCATGGAACCAGCCTTAGATCTTAATGATGATTCCTCCTAGGAACCAAGGGACGTTTATGCACAATGTCAACATGAATTCAACAATAATCGTGTAAGGTTTCTCATGCTATTGTCGTTGACACCTAAACTACAAATATAGTGTGAGAACATGGATTTATCCATCATGGTCTTGACTCTCCGTCAAACCGAGAGGTTTAGGTTGTCACACAATTTATTCAGTTGCAAGATCGTGTACTTAAGATGTTAGAGTACATTGAAGCACTAGATGTAATGGGATGTCCTATTGATTATGGTTTAGCGATAGACCTAATCTTGCAATCCCTTCTAGAAAATTTTTCTCAATATGTTCAAGACTTTGTTGAGAATAATGAGGTGAAAACCCAACCTGTAACATCCACTTTAAGGTAGGTCTTTGACTCATGTTCATTTGCTTTTAAATTTTATTTATTGGCCTAAGTTAAATGGACATGTTAATTAAGTTGTTAGAATGGTCTGGATGCCCTGATTTTGGTGAAGTCTTGCGGAATTTTGGGAGTGCAGACTTCGCCGCGGCGACGTACACCCTGTATTTCTTCGCCGGGGCGAAGAACCAGCAGATTTTTTCTAGTGAAGTTTCAAGAAAATTTTCCATAAGGTTAAAGTGACCATTCTACCCCTAGTTAGAAAGCAAAGTGGGGAATGAATTGCAAGGAAATTTCATGGAGAATGTTTTAGAATGGGGGTGCAACTGTAAAGAATTAAAGGATAAGGATGGAACTTTCAAGAAAGTGGAAGATAAAATGGGAAAGGAGGCTTAGTTTATGAGATATTAAGAGTTAATCTTCTATATCTCCTCATTTTCCTCAGTTCCACCGCCTCTTCATTCTCCATTTCCTCCCAACTCTTCACTCAATCTTCCAAGTACTTTTGAGGGCTTTTAGTTGGATCTTGATAGAGAGTTGTTCCTAAGCATCAAGAGGTAAGGATTCATGCTCTAGTATAAATTTAAGTTGAGTAAGTGTTGAGTTCTTATTAAGTTTATGTTTAGGAATTAAGAGAAGAAGCAAGTCCAACAAGTTAGAGAGCGTTTGTGGAAGAATTCAAGAAAAAGGTAAGTAAATCCAACCCAAGTTAAGATATAAGCAATCAAATGACTTCATGTGTATTTATATGACTTGATTTGTATTTATATACTTATAATTGTGAGATTGATTGCTAAGTTTGTAATGGTGGATGAGTTGTTGGGTTGATGAATGGTTGTTTTGAGCCATGAGAAGTAGAGTCAAGGTTGGGATGGCCAATGGAAGTTTGGCTAAATTTGAGAAGAAATTGAGTAGAGATTTTTGAAGTGCCTTCCCTTGACAGGTTTAGAATTATTATGGAGGACTTTTACTCGATATATGGATGGTCCAAGAAAGAAATAGAACTATAGTTAAAGTAGAGTCTAATTATGCATGCTTATTGTTTGATAAAATGCTTGAGAGAAGCATATGCATGAGTAGAGAACTTATTTTTGTGCAACATTGCATATTTGCATTATATGATTGCACTAAAGAAAGAAACATAAGCATATACCATCCACATGTATATCTTTGCATATGCATGAGTAAGAAAGAATAAAGAATGCTAAGAATAAAGAGAAAGAAAGAAATAGCACTAAAGAATTTAAGAAAGAGGGTGCTAGAGAAAAGGAAAGAATAGGTTGTTGTGATGGGGGAACTCGTGAGTGATAAGAAGAAAGTCCCACATACACGTCACCTTAATTGAGTGGCATAAGAAGAAGAAAGAAATCATACGACCCATAAGAGTGTATGCGGATGAGGGTTGTACCAAGAATAAAGTCTTACATGCACGTCACCTTAATTGAGTGGCTTAAGAATAAGAAAGAATTTGTACAGTCCGTAAGAGTGCATGTAGATGAGGACTGTACTCACTCACATGGCCAGAGTTCCGCATCCATGAACCAACCAAGTCCAATCGGCATAAGAATAAGAATGAGAAAGAATAAGCTAGACTAAGAATAAGAATGAGAAAGAATAAGCTAATAAGAATGAGAAAACTCAAGCATACAAGAAAAGAAAAGAAAAGAATAGCTTGAGTAAGAAAAGAAAAGAATAGAAAAGAAAGAAAGAAAATACATGTCTATGCATTATTGTAAGTGAATTGCATTCTTGCATATTACCATGATGTTCATCATGATATCCATTGGGAGCATACATGTCTATGGTTCTAGCTGTTGTGTTGATCTTGAGCGTTGTGTTGGCATGGGACGAGGTTTGAATTCATCCATTGGGAGCATGCTTGTGTGAACCTGTTTTCACATCGAGCTCGATAATCCCTTTGACGAGAATATATGGGCTCTTGGTGGTTTGTTTCCTCCACCATTGGTTGTTTTCCTGATCGTCACCCTAGGCACTCCAGATCTGGTGACCTTCCATCGGCAGGATGATTTTGTTACAACCATCCCGCCATGCCAAAACAATCCGCGATAGTCCTACATTCCCAACTAGGAGTTGACAAAACGGTGCTTCGCGGGTCTAGAAAGTTATCTACAACCTGCCTTTCCCTCATATCGGTTACCTCCCACTAGAGATTACCAATCATGTAGGTGATGTTTTAGAGCATTTCCATGATCTGGGATTCTTGGGGTCAAGAGTACCCCTGTTTTGGTGGTTTTCTCCCGGGGGAAGCGGAACAACTAGTAAAAGGTTGTTGGCAATCTCTTGGATGTTCCCTAGACCTTCTACCGTGCGAGTGCTAACTTGGTTTGCGTTGGTCTAACTCCTATTGGTCCTCATTTATTGTCCCATTTCGAGCTAAATATTGCGCTGACTCGGTGGTAATCGTCATGAGTTACTATTGAAGCAGGCTTCAACCAGAGTGTTCAAGTTGGGCCCTCCTTCTGGCGCCAAAATGTTTATGTGAATTTTCACACCGACTAAAGCACCAGGGTGAAGACACACGTCAACTATAGATACTCGGTTGTCTTTGGGGTGAATCGAGTAAGATGGGTGCATGACTCCGAGGAACCAGCAAAAAGGGGGCGTGAGCTATTGGGACGTGATGAGAGTAGTGTGAGGGTTTTGCGAATAATAAGAAGAAAGGAACAAGCTTTTTAAGTGGTTCAGCTGAACAAGAAAGTCAGGCCTACATCCACTATTCTTTTTCTTGAAGCAAATGATTATAGAGATTTTCAATATAAAGTATAGAAAAATATGTTAGTGTTTTAATCGATCAAAGAACGACGTAGCGGAAAACAAAAATTTACCAATTTAACACTATTAAGCCCCAAAACACAAATATGAGTATAACGATGTTCATATGCTATATAATAAACAAGACCTACGAAAGAATCAAAACCATACCCACATTTGGAGGCTCCACCACTTTTTTAGGATCCGGATAAAAAAGGCTCATGATTCAAGTATAGGATCGAACCATTGGTATCCACACAAAGGCAAGGATTAACACAAGAGATTTACTAGATCTTGATTGTGAGGACTAAAGAAGATGTTAGTTTTTGGGTTGAGAGAAAAACTCTCAATGAACCAAAATGTCTTAATGAACCAAAATGTTCCCCACGGCTAAAAGAGGAAATGAGAGTGTTATTTGCTTGTAGGGAAAAGTGCCCTTTATAGGGTTGTCCTAAAATCCCTTGAAGGTGTATTTACAAGAATACCTTTCCACTAAATATTTCATTTGATTCTAAACAAAATCATATCCCAAGTATTTCCTCGTTATTATTTTTATCCATTAATAACATTCTTTCAATAGTTAAAACATATATACACCGATAAATATATATTTAATATTGACGGTTTATTTATTTATAATATATATACGACAATATACATATTTAAATAAATAACAAATCTTACATATTAAATCCTATACGGGATTGGATCTAGGCAACAACCTTTCCAACAAATTAAATTGCTCCATAAGATTTACCAAAATACCCTTTTGTCAATAAATGACAAAAATGCCCCTCACATAATCTCTTATTTAGTTTGCCTTTTATGTGTGTGACCCGAAGGCTCCTTATCATGCCGATAGTGTGTAATATCAGATCGATAGCCAATCAATTGTCTCATTACACACATACTAAGATTGACCCTTAGTAAGGCATCAAGGCCACTCGACATATTCGGATTCAGCGTAATTCGCTACCTGTCAACAGTATTATTACCGTGCAATCAAATCCTTTCATTAACTATTATCTCATCAAAATTGAAGAATAGAAGTAATGTCAACTTAAAATATAAACCACTTTGTCCTATTGATATTCGGTTATCAGACCAATCGAGCTCCAACTCAATTCCACTGTAGCCACAAATTTCAAGGTCGTTGTCCTTCACCAGAATCTCACCGAGACAATATCTCTTGTACATAGGAGTGATGAATCATTTGTTGATCCACCATAGTCGTGATGTACTTCTTGATGCAGCCAATCACTCCCATACTGATAACCCTATCAGGATTACTTTTGGTAAGTGTCGAACTACACCAATAGGTATACACGGCGCTCTGGTGATCTCAAGTCTAAGGACCACATGCACCACCATCTGTTAGAGGATGTACTCCGTGGACACTAGTGTTATCATCTATATGGAATCTGATGGGTCAATCCGGTGAACCCATGAATCACAAGCACTCATGCACCGCACCAAGTTGTCACTAACAACCTTGACATGTGAGATTAGTCACTATCTTTCAGTAAGGTCATTCACACTATGATAGCCTTACCGTATTATTTGTGCCCTAGGTCAGGATAATACTCCAGCTACGGACGTTTCTAGAATGGCCCCATTAAGTGATCATATGGATCTCACAATCAAGACTTATCATTGCTTGATTCCCTCCTCACAATTCAACCACTCTAAGGGCACAAATATATATATATAATTGAATATCCATGATCCATATAGTCAACATATAACAATGTGATTGCCTTAGAGGTAACTACTCTAACAAGATTTTTTCCCTCTTTCTCTTTGATCCCCTCCTCTTTTCTAGCCTCCTTTTTTGGGACTTTAACTTGGTATTTATAGGAGTCATGATGGCGGTAGTTAGTGGGGGTTTGCATCAGCGAAATATTGTTGTCTGCCCTAACACATTTTGGGCGATCGAGAGCGTTCGGCCATTATGACACTTAATCGCGGTTAAAACTATAATTAATTGGAGCTTGTCGGAGAGTAGCTGCTTGTTAGATGAAGTAGCTACATGCACTACACATGGTGCTTATGCAGCTTATTAGGCTCATCAGGTGTCGCGCTAAGCGTCGGCTTGTTAACACCTGGCTTGTTCGCCTTGAGTTGACACATGATCTGGACACTATTTTTGCTTGGTCTATCAGGCATGATACCCGAGCTGGGATCATTGTGTTTTTTCCAGGCCCAAGCTAGAACCTTATTTCTACACAACATGTTGTTTGTGCACTCAAGCTCTTTTTTGGCGACCTCGTCATGGGAAAATTACGCCCTAGCACCACCATTCACTTTATTGGCAATTTCCTTCCAAAACCCTAACATTCCCAATGCCCTTTACTCGTTAACACCCTAATCATCACTACCCCTCTTTCTTGGGTTTTGGGTTGTTTTTTTATTGATGAATTGGGATTGACCCAATTGGGTGTTTGATTGTTGGAAGATGACAAAGAAAGGTTGTTAGGAGTTTTCTCACTTGGTGTGTGTTGATTTTGGTCACTGGCACTCCCCAAAGCTTCCACCTTTCCTTGTTTCCCCTTGCATGCAACTTGTTCAACAAAAGATGGAGCTCAGCCCAGCATTATCCAGCCGAGCACATGCAACAAGGCACAGTCGACCAACCAAACCAACAAAAACAGCAAGACTGACCTGTATGGCAAGCAAGGCAGCATAAAGAGCGGAATCTAGGCGCGCTTTCGCGTTCTGGTAGGTTGCGCAAGCACCTCACAGGCAGGAGAGGGCAGGTTGGTTGGGGAATTTTTACGAGCGTGGTGGGCACCAAAAAACACGACCAATGGACAGCAAACGAGGAGTGGAGAAAGCCGTTGGAGAGTGGGTTTTGAATAGGGGGTTCCAATGGTGGTGGGAGGGTGAATTTACGGTGTGTCAATTGATCAGAACAAGCCTGAAAGATGGTGTTCACTAGAAAAAAAAAATGGATATTTTTCGGCAATTAGAGGGTGAAATGGTGGAGTGAGGTCAGTTAGAGAGTAATTTCGTCTTTACAATGAAAATTATTGTAATTAACAGATATTGTCAATGGAATATAACCTTTGAATTATGAAATGGTATTTTAAAGTCTGTGAGTGTGAAAGTATCATTAGACCATCATTTGGGTGGAAAGAGTTGTTTACTCATAAGTTTAACGTAAATATTATGGAATAGGATTATATCCAATTTCTCAAACTGACGTTGCTTTCAAAAATTCCTCAAACGCGTGGCAAATCCTACATAGGAATTTAGCTAGAAAATTAGAATCAGCGCGTGTTCTCGCGGATTAAACTATGTACTTTGGTAATCCTACGGCTGGTACCATCCTATGACGTCTCAACCGTCCGAGTCCTTAACCATACGGTGGAAATATCAAATAGACATAATATCCTCCCAAATTTGTTTCCTGCCATAAAGCCCTAACTTTACCAAGCAACTCATCGCTTAAAAATTTCTTCTCCGAAGATCAAGGTAATTTTTACTACTCAAGTTCTGTACAATTTTTTTTTTGTTTTTTTTTTTTTTTTTTTGCTGGCTTCTTTAGGGATTAAATTTCCATTTTTGATTAATTTTTTCAGATCTCTCTAAATTTTGCTTGTTTAATTGCTTTCGTGATTGGGTTTTTTGGTCGCAAGGCAGTTAGGTTTTGATTATTCAATTTTAGTTTAGGTTTAACGATTCTTTTATGGCATTTGAATGCCAACAAAGCACTCAGGTTTCCGAGGATTTGCCAGTTTTTGCAGAAATAGTTTTCAAAGTCGAGCTGATTCACTTCACTTCAATTTGATAACCGAATCTCAAAATATTGAATTAAACTGTAGCAATCTCTTTGCCAAACCCAAATGCAAATATTTCGAAAGTGCAAATTCCCCATAAGGGAGTTTTATGTTCTTGTAGTGGAGAAAAGTTGCCCTTTAATGATGTTTTATCGAATTGTCGTCGGTCAATAATTGATCTTCCTCCAGCATTGATATCTGAAATCCTAAACTGCCTTGACCCCAAAGAGCTAGTGTAGTTTCATGCGTGTCAACAATTCTACATAGAATAGCATCAGAGCATCATGCTTGGAAGAATTTTCTGTGAGAGATGGGACTTCCAGCAGTTCCTACAGCATTGAGTACAGGGTTTCCAGATGAGAAGTCATGGAAGCTCTGTTTGTGGAGAGAGAGTTTAGGAGTAAGACTTTTATGGGACGTTATAGCATTGATGTTTTGTATGGTCATACTGAAGCTGTTCTCACGGTTTTTGTTTTGGCTTCTGCAAAGCTCATATTTACTTCTGGGTATATGCAATTATGCGAATGTGGGATTGGAGGAAGGGTTGTCAATTGCATCATCTCGACCCCTTGTTGCACTATTAGAGCTGTTGCAGCTGATAGAACTTTTGGTTGCTGGGGGTACTGATGGATTTATACATTGTTGGAAGCAGTTGAGAGTCTCCCATATTTGTTCGACCTTTGCTGTTCAGAGAAAGAAAACACTGAGTTTCGTCTTTGGGAACATGAGGCCCCTAACATCCCTTGCGTTGGATCTTAAGTGGATATATAGCGGTTCGTGGACATACTGTACGGTATGGGATCGAGCTGCACTGAAGTGTGTAAAGATCTTGAGGCATAGTGACTGGGTTTAGGCCTTGCTCCCAATACACTACAGTTGCTAGTACATCGGGTTCTGATGTGTAGTTTGGGATACTAGTGGTACTATTCGGACTGTTTTTCATGGTGCCCATGCTGGTAATGCTTTTCATTGGCTCGAAGCCGTACAGGAGATTTTCTTTTCACTGGAGGAGAGGATGGGGCAATACACATGTTTGAGATCTTAAATGGTTGTAATGAAACTAATCTTTTCCAAGTTGCAACATGGTTTCCTCACTCAGGACCTGTTAATTCCTTAGCTTTTGAGTTTCCTTGGCTTGTCTCGCTGCTGATGATGGGAAGCTTGCACTAATTGATGTTAGAAAGTTGGTAAGGACTAGCAAGCATTTTTCAAGGAAGAAGATTTTAAGGGTTAGTAATGTGGCCACCTCAGAGAATGCTACATGGTTTGAGTGCAATTTAATCTCAGTGGGCATTGGTGCTGAACGATAGTATGTGGTGGCGAGAAAGGGATTGTTAGGATTTGGAACTTTTCACGAGCCTTAGAATTGAGCAAAGAGCCCGTGCTCTAAGAGGAATACGATTAGAGATAGGATGAGGAGGCGTAAGCTTCAGATAGAAATCACTAGTAAAGGTGTTCGAACTGATCAATGTTCTGTTGCAGCGAAAGAAATCCCAATGAATGGCGATCGAAGTGCTGTTTGGCACAACAAACGTGGAACAGGTGGCAAGCTGAAGGCATAGCAAGCCACTGTAATAGACATATGATTTAGCATCACTACCCCACTTCTCTTGGGTAATTACTAATTACATAGGAGAGTATTCATTTTGAATGTTTCAGTATGCCTGGTAACTGATTTCAATTTCTTCACATTAGTGTTGACTACGTATTGCATAGTAGTTCATAGAAAAATCTTATTGTGATGGTTGCACTGGTCTTGGTTTTACCTGGTCCACCAGAGTTATATATATATTTCATTTGTAGTAGTGTTGAATGTATATGCTTTTTTCTGTTTTTAGATTGGCATTCAGTAGTTTTTTATGGCAAATATGTTTTAGGCAGATATGTACTTACATTTTTCTCTCATCATTTTGCCACAAATAATTTAGCACATTTTTAGAGATCAAACTCTCAGTTTAACAATAGACTCCAAATTTTGATCTATATCTGGTTCGTCTAATATATGTTGAACTTAATATACGATAAAAGCTGTTGATGAAATTCTAATTGTAGTTCTTTTCGGAATTCTGTCGAGGTAAAATTTAGAATATAAGCAGAGGTTGAGATAGAATGCCATGTGGTGGAATTCAGAATTTTGTACTCTATCTGGACTCTCGTCTCCATCCCTTCGAATGGTATCGATGATTGTGAACCCACTTCAAATAGCACTAGAATGGTTTAAGATGTAGATGCAATACCAATTTGGGTTCTTCTTCATCGGCATTTTTGAACTTATTTAGACCCCTCTACCCCCATCTATTGGTATCATTTTGTTTTCCTTCTAATGAAGAATATTATTTAGTCTAAAAATCAGAAGCCCGGAAAAAAAATACTTTAAATATGCTTCCAATTGTTAATTTCAACTACTGATAAACATGATTTTGGTCTTGATTTTTTGCCATGCGATATATGCAGACTCTTGAGGACTCAGTGTTTTAAAGTGATCTTATTTTATTGAAATATTGGCATTCGATAAATTTGAACGGCGAATCCATCATAAATATAACCTTAAGGTGAAATTTGTTTCTGCTATAAGTTTTGGCCATTCTCATGTAAAGTTTAGTTGGGTACAAGGAAATTACTTTAAACCGACCTTCAAGGAATTAGCCTAACGGTTAAAGAGGTTTGTTCTCCTCCTTGACTTCTTGGATTCGAACCTTGGATCACCTATCACATTATGATTTATCCAATCATTTGGGCTTGTAAGATTGGTTGAGGTGCGCAAGTTGGCTCGAACATCTGGTTACCAAAAAAAAAAAAAAAAATTCTCTAGACTAGAGCCATATGTCATATTCACTAAACATTATGTATTTTAGCGATATTTAAGAAATCCTACCAGGATTTGTTGTTGTATGATTTTTCCTTATCTAGGAATGGCCAAATCCACAAAAAGAGTATGGACGCATGGTGTTTAAGCCAGTTCGTACAACTTGAATCAATCTTTTGGGACCCTGAAACTATCGATCGTGTAAAAACTTTAATGGTTATTCTTATTAGCAACCGTAAGAAACTCCAACTCAGGACTTTTTGAGTAATCATCTAAGAATCTCTATCGAACTATCGGACACCTAAAAGTAATTGACACGGTCTTTCTCTGACTTTGCATCACTCATAGTCGATATTTTATATTTGGAGATGGTTATCTTTTATCCTGAATTGATCAGTGATGTATTAAATAAGTTTCACAAACTCTAGTTATACATTGTAAAGTTTTTAGATAACATCGCCGCCTGTACTGCTTAATAGGTTAAACGTATTATGCGAGTTTATGGAGGTAAAAAGAAATTGGACTACTTAAATCGAATACATACTCTAATTACTTATTTGTTAAACAATAAAAAAGTTTTGATATTTAATTTGAAAGTAATTAATTATAGAATAATTTTAAAACAGCTTTGCACCTACTTGATTATCACCTTCGCCATTGTTTGTACTTGTAGCAACAAGAAATACATTATTTATCGACAATTAAACACACAGAAAATTGCTCAAATTAAAATACCCACAATTATTAATTTAATGTTAAATGAAGGGTACTAAAAATACATATATTTTTTTCTTTTTTCTACTTCGTAAATGTTTGTATATTAATTTATGAAAATTTAAGAGTAAGGAAAGAAAATTTCTGATAAAAAATTCAATTTTTTGATTTCTTTATCTTTTCTCTCTTCTCCCATCATAAGAATTTGGTTTCAAATAAATATTTTTTTATATTAAGATAAGTTCATTAGACAAACATAAGTTGGTAATATGAAATATTTTATCAATTGTGCGAATGATAAGTTTTTTTTTTTTTTTTTTTTCATCATTTCAAGCAAACATTTTGAGCTTTTTCATTCTTTGTGTTTTCAAATTTTATTTTAATATAAACATGCCAAGTATTATTTTATTTTTCTTATTTTTCAATCGTGCCAATATATTTTATTTTTCTTATTTTTCAATCATTTTCAATATTTAAAAAAATTGAAAATAGATTAAGAAAATTTATTAAAATAAAAAGACACATGGTTGTTTTCTTTGTTTCAATTACAAAGTGGCAAAACAACTTTTTATTCTTTTTTTTCCATAGGATTCACCATAAAGTACTTTTGAATATCAACAATTTTTCATAAGAATATCAATAAAATAATAATTACATATGAAATATATATATATATATATATATAAAATAAAACATTTAATATCTTACTATTAAAAAAAATAAAGTGAAAGGCCCCACAAAACCAATTTGATTTTTACTTTCAACTAAAAAAGATACTTATAAAAGCGGAAGTGGATACAGGTACCCATGTATTAGAGGGTTGAACAATAACAATGATGAATAGAGGGATTTATGTAGTTGGTGCTTTGATGTGCATGATGAATTGTGTAGGTTCAGCTCAACCCTTGTTTGTGTTGGGTGATTCTTCTGTTGATTGTGGAGAAAACACTCTGTTTTACCCAATTTTTCACCACAATCTTTCTTTGCTTCCTTGTAACGGATCCGATTCCTCTCTTCTTCCTCATCTTCTTGGTACTTCTCTCTCTCTTCAATTGCTTTTCTTTTCTTTTCTTTATTTCAATTTACATTTCGTGTGTTCAATTCGCTTTGTTCATTTTACCATCTTTTTCAGCTTGTAATATTTGACTTGAGCTAGTTTCAACTACTTAATTTTCTAGTGCTTTAGCAGTGAAATATAATCTTAATTTTTTGATTCAGCCACAAAATATTTAGGGCCTGTTTAATATAAAATATAAATCCAATTTTTCATTTTCGAAAACAAGGATACAATATGGTAGAAATGAATTTGAAAAGTTTTCGAAAACAGTTTTCTAATGTAATCCTATAAACTAGTGAAAAATTAGAAAATTAAGTTTATAAATATTATATTAAATATATTTAAAATATTAAGATATAAATCAAAAAAATGAGTTAGTACTTTAGTTTTTGAAACTCACAAGTTATATTAATGATGAGATTATATGGGTAATGCAGCTGAGAAAATGGGGTTGCCAAATATTCCACCATTCTACAGCCAAAATAGATCTATGCAAGTGTTCTTCAGTGGTTTGAATTACGGTTCAGCACAAGCAACTATAATGAATCCCAGCGGCCAGATCCACCAGTCTCTTAACCAACAGCTACGCCAAGTATTTGAGACCATGCAGCTCTTGCAGCTGCAACTTGGCGAGGAAATTGCTGACTATTTCATCAACTCCTCCATATTCTACCTATCCTTTGGCAAAGATGATTACATTGACCTCTTTCTCCACAATTCATCAGGTGTAATGGTCAAGTACACTGGCCAAGAATTTGCTGGCATTTTGGTGAACCAGATGGTACATGCTATGAGGAATCTGTATGATGCAAACGTGAGGAAAATGATATGCATTGGAATACTGCCTTTGGGGTGCACGCCACGTGTAATGTGGGAGTGGCATAATTCAGCTGGAGTTGATGATGGAAGAGTTTGTGTGGAGGAAATCAATGAGTTGGTTTTGGAATACAACACAATGCTGGATGAGCACATTGTTGAACTTAATTCTGAGTTGCCAGATGCTCAGATCATCTTCTGTGATGTTTACCAAGGAATTATCAAGATGATTACCAATCCAACTTACTATGGTATGAACTCTTTTCTGCACTTATAGTTTTAAGGAATCTAATTTAAACTCAATCCATGAATCTTCTGGACTTAATTCCGTGTTTCTATGGAGTTGATTTTTTTGTTCTGTTCTCTCAGGAAAAACCTTGTGTAGAACTAAATCCTGTTATCTTGAATAAAGGATGACATTTCAACATTATTTATATAAAATACTTATCTACTAAGAATAGTGGAAATGCTGTTCCCTTTGCCATTGCCCCACTTGGTTTCATCGTATTTTTGTTGCAGAAGTTAGAAACTGATACATATGCTTATTTCTTAACCAGACAGAAAGCAGTAGTAAGCATTATAGATTGCTTAATTTGCTCATTGAAATATGGTAAACTTATTTATTTGGCTTTTAGACCCACACAATTTAACATATGAATTTTTTGGTTTAGAACTCAACTTTGGTTACCTATTTTGTTGTAGTTCTGTGAAGTCTTATAAAGGGTTCTGTTTCTTAATTTAAACTTTGTCTAATAATCTATGTCTCTTCTATATGCTCTGTACAACAACAGTGAACCTCATTTGATATAAATACCCTTAAAATCAAGGAATTCTTTCTATAGCTTATATACAACATATTAATTGAACTCTTCTAGATGCAAAATAAATTCAGGATTTGAGGATGCAAAGAGTGCTTGCTGTGGAATTGGTTCATTTGGGGCGAGGATTGGTTGCCTTTCTGTTGAGATGGCTTGTGAGCAGGCTTCAGCTTATGTTTGGTGGGATTTGTACAACCCAACACTAACTGTGAACTCCTTGCTTGCTGATTCAGCCTGGTCAGGCCAACCATTGTATGGTATGTGTCGTCCGTTTCCCATCCAGGATCTACTTCACACATCAATCTCCTGAGAGGCTCATTTGAGATGCATTCATGCTTTACCCATTGATTGGGAAAATCAGATTCAATGTAAGTTTCTTCTGTGAGCTGTTTATCCTTTAGACTCTTGCAGCATCTTTCATCACTTTCAAACAAGTTTACCAAGCTACTGCAAATAGTGTTGTCAAATTGAAATATATACATCACACTGATCTGGTGTGTAACTGATATTCAAGCATCAATCTGAAAATTGGAAATGTTGTTTGATAGGTCGTCTAGATTTGAACTTCTTTTTTATTGCATTATTAATATTGGCATGGAATAACCACTCAGTTTTGCAACATGTTGAGGGCAGGGGTATTGTAAATCATTGGCAAAATGCAGCTGTATTCAAGGGGCTCTTTCCTATAAAGAATAATACTACACCAGCAATCATCTCTCACAAACTTTCTCTCACAACTTTGATATGACAACTCACAATTAGTCAATTCACAACAGATCTCACATGGGTCCCAATAATTAATTGCGAGTTATCACGTCAGGATTGTGAGAGAAAGTTTATGAAAAATATTTGTTGGTGTAGTATTAGTCTATTATAGAACATATGCCTTTTTAAGTTATTCAATTATGAGTTTTTACGTGGGAAGTTATACAAAATTTGTTGACTGAATATTATTACAAGATTGATGTTTGATTGTTTGTAAAGTTCTATTAATGTAAACATAACGAATTACATATTAATAATTAGAAATAACATGCATAATGACATTCACAATTTAATAGTTTTCGGTAGATTGTCAGTAATTTGTGTTTTACATGATATTAAACGGACCTAGTTTGTACTAAAAAGTAAGAATGCCCAATATTTGTACATTAAGAAATTTTTGTTTTCCTTTTTATATAAATTCTACATGAAGTTTTTCAAATGCTCTGCGGTTTCCTTAATAAAGTATTATGGAGTTATAAATAAATTATATAATTTTTGGTTTAATTAATTTAAATGTACATGAACTGTTGATTTTAACGCTGAGAGATATTATTGAAGCACACCATTAAAAGTTCATTTGATTTTACTCAATACATACTAATAATTTTATTACAAACTTCTCAAGTAAAAACCAAGTCCATGATAAAACTCATCTTTAACCTTATATAATAACTAGACATGGGTCGCATGTTGCGCGGGTATGTTTATTCAATATTTTCTAAATAGATTGTAAACAAATTTATTCTAACGAAATAAACTAATTAGATTAAGATATAATAACTGTTAAATTATACAAATTTTATATATATACAAAGTTGTGTTAAGATAAAATTAATAATTGTACGTGTATAATTATTAATATCAATTATAGGTAGATGTCATTAAATCATTCATCCAACTTGAGAAGATCACCTGAATATTATATGGTTTAATTATATTTTTAGGATCATTACTTTGAACAATTGATATTATTTTTGCAGACATGTCTTTGATATTTGATGTCAATATTTTGTAATGAATCGTGTATGATATTTAAGACCACCTGAATATTATCAAGATCAACTATTGAAACTTAAAATTTATACTAACCTTCCGTAATTTCTATAGTTTATATTCATTTTCAAGTTGTGTTCCGCGGGTATGTTTATTATATTTTTATTACATTATTATTGGTTTTCTTGTCTTTTAAATATATATTTTCTATATTGAAGTTCATTTTATGTTGAACTGATAATTAAAAAATCAATCAATAAAATATCCACAAATTGAACTCAAAGTCTATATCATCATGGTTCTTCTCAAATATGTCACATTTGAAATTTGTAACCAAAGTTTAAAACTTTGTCAAGAAAAGCAAAAAAAAAATGCAGGAGAACCCACTGGTTATTATTGATGAGTCTATAAATCAATCAGAGAAAGAGAAACCTTGTTGAAAAATGTGAACTTTTAAGCAAAAGACTTGCAGAGTCAAAGGAAAAAAACTGATTTTGATTATTGAGAAGAGAAAATAAATTATTTTTATTATTATTATTATTTTAGAAATTAAAAAAAAATTAAGAATATTGAGAAGAGAACTCACATAGAAAGCAACAACAATTCCAACAGTATAATCTGAAGGCAACTTAATTGAAGCATTGAAAAAGCCATGAAGATAAAGGTCTTGTAACACAAATTTATTTGTTGTAATTAGAATTGACCATCACTTATAGCAAAAAAAGCATTTGATGATAACATCTTAAAGAAAGACAATAATTGTAAAGCCCACAAAACCCACAAATCAAACAACAATATCAATCCAAAAATCAACAAAAAGAGATAGAACAAATATAATTAAAACTACATATCAATATTTGTTTTTCTTTGTCATCACTAAAATTTAATTTGTTTTATGTGTATGATGATAAAATGAATGGTTTAGTAGCAGACCTATAGTTATCCTAATTCATTGTATAATATATCAAATTAAAGCCCTGTCTTTCTAGTTTCCAAAGATTCAAACCGCTCATCAATTGGACTTTTATTGAGCAAGTTATGACTAATTTACTATTGACTGTTCAATGGAAATCGAAAAACAGGGGAAATCGAAATGTGTGTGATAATAAAAGGAATGGCTCGACAGAGGGGAAGCTCTATCTGTGTAGTTTCTAAAGATTCAAACCTCTTATCAATTGGATTTTTATTGAGCAAGTTATGGTCAATTTACTACTGACTGTTCAGTAGAAACCGAAATATATGTGGTAATAAAATGAATGGTTTGGTAGTAGGGCTACAGTTATCAAAATTAAGTGTATAATATATTATATTAAAGTCATGTATATCTAGTTTCTAAAGATTTAAACCTCTCAACAATTGGATTTTTATTAAGAAAGTTATGGTCAATTTACTACTGACTGTTCAATGGAAACCGAAATGTGTGTGATGATAAAAAAGAATTGCTTGACAGTGAGACTAAAATTTTCCACATTAAGCATATAGTGTATCAAATTAAAGTCCTATCTGTCTAGTTTCTATAGATTCAAACCTCTCTTAAATTGGAGTTTTATTGAGCAAGTTATGATCAATTTACTACTGATTGTTCAGTGAAAACCTAAATATGTTTGATGATAAAATGAATGGTTTACTAAAGCTACATGGTTCAGCATCAAACACCAGTTGATATTTGTTAAATAAATTAAATTAGTTATATTCAACAACCACCTCTTTTCATGATATATGTATGTAACAAAAAAAGATATCAACAAAAAGAGATAGAATAATTACAATTAAAGCTACATATCAATATTTGTTTTCCTTTAAGGATAATAATAATGGTTCGGCATATAATAAATGGATTACTAAAGCTACATGGTTCAGTAACAAACATCGGATGATATTTGTGATACAAATAAAATTTTCTATATTGAGCAACAACCTGTTTTTGCTTTATGTATGTAACATAAAAAAATATCAACAAAAAGAAATAGAACAAATACAATTAAAACTGCATATCAATATTTGTTTTCCTTTGTCATCACTATAAATTGAATTGGTTTTATGTGTGTGATGATAAAATGAATGGTATATCAAATTAAAGCTCTATCTTTGTAGTTTTCCAAGATTCAAACCGCTCACCAATTGGATTTTTATAAAATAGGTTATGATCAATTTACTACTGATTGTTTAGTAGAAATCAAGAAACGGAGGAAACCAAAATGTGTGTGATGGTAAAAGGAATGATTCAAAAGTGCGGTTATATTTATCCAAATTAAGCGTATAATATATCAAATTAAAGATCTATCTTTCTAGTTTTTAAATATTCAAACCTCTTATCAATTGGAGTTTTATTCAACAAGTTATAGTCAATTTACTATTGATTGTTTAGTAAAAACCAAAATGTATGATGATAAAAAGAATGGTTTGGCAGTGGGGCTACAGTTATCCAAATTAAGCGTATAATATACCAAATTAAATTCTTGTATGTCTAGTTTCTAAAGATTCAACCTCTCATCAATTGGAGTTTTATTAAGCAAGTTATGGTCAGTTTACTATTGATTGTTCAGTGGAAACTGAAATGTGTGTGATGATAAAAAGAATGGTTTGGAAGTGGGGCTATAGTTATCAAAATTAAATCTATAGTATATCAAATTAAAGCCCTATATATCTATTTTTCAAATATTCAAACCTCTCATTAATTGGAGTTTCATTGAGCAAGTTATGGCTAATTTACTACTGACTGTTTAGTGGAAATCGAGAAATAGGAGGAACCAAAATGTGTGTGATGATAAAAGGAATGGTTCGAAAGTGGGGCTAAATTTATCCAAATTAAGCGTATAATATATCAATTTAAATCCCTGTATATCTAGTTTCTAAAGATACAAACCCCCTATTGTTAGGAAACGACCCGGTTGCGCAGCGGAAAAACAAATATTACAACCATGGATCGTTCCTTAGAACCCAAAATCAGGGCATAGAAAATTATAGTTGATATTTTATAAGAATCTGCAGAAAAATAAATCCAAAGGTTTAGATTCATACCCACGTTGGAGGCTCCACCAATATTGTCTTTGAACGTGTTTGCTACCGATCCAAGTATAGGATCGAACTAAGAAGTCCACACGAAGACAACCACCAAGAACCAAGGAGGGATTTGCTAGATCCTCCTTGGCCTTAAGAAATCAAGAAGAATAAAAGAAAAAGTTTGATTTTCAATCAAACAGTGAAAGTGGCATAGGAGAGTGTGTTGGGGCGGGAGGTTTTCTCTTTCAATGAAAAATAGAAAATAATCAAAATAACACACTTGCATTTTCAACTAAAACCTTTTCTTTTATAGTTGTTATTTTAGTTGCCATATTCCCATATGGAATGGGCTTGGGCTTCAACCCAAACACCCCCAAATTTGCCAAACACTCCCATTTAGATATTTTAATTTAATTCATCATTATTTCAATTAAAAATCAATTAATATATATTTAATATATATATTAACATTTAACAATAATGATAATTTATTTAAATATATGCAAACATATATTTAAACGTGATTTCACTTATTTAATTTTTCTAACAAATTAAATAAAGGCTATGACCTCAGCAAATTTAATTGCACTGTGAAATTACCAAAGTACCCTTTCGCCCAAAAAGACGAAAATGCCCTTGTTTCTTCTTGAGTCTTAAATTATCTTCTATGTGTATGACACATAGGCTCCTCATCATACCAGTAGTGTATAGTATCGCGATTAACACCAATTAATCGTCTCACTCATACACAGACCAAGATTGGCCCCTAGCAAGGCATCATGGCCACCCGATAGATTCGGATTCAGCAAAGTAGCTACCTGTCAACGATATGGTTACCGTACAATTCGATCCTTTCATCATACGTTATCTCGACGAGACGAAGGCATAGAAATAGTGTCAACCTTCGGTTACTCTCGATATTATATATTCAGTTTCTGGACCAATGACCCATATTATAATCTGGATAGAGCAACAACTCAATCCCACTGTGGCTACAGTTTTGGTGTCATTGCCATATACTGAATTGCGCCGTGAGATAACTTCACCCGTATCCGGGAGTGATGAATCCTCTGTCAATCCACCATAGTCTTGATACACTCCTTGATATAGCCAATCACCACCGTACTGACAGCTCTGAATAGAACTGCGTTAGGCTAGTGTCAAACTGTACCAATCGGTGCACAAGGCGCTTCGGTGATCTCAAGTCTAAGGATCACATGCACCACCATTCGTTAGAGGATTTGTTCCATAGACACTGGGGTTGCCATCCATATGGAATCCTCTGGTGGGTCAGTCCAGTGAACTTACTGCAGTATATCCGCCTACAACAAGCACCCATGTGTTGCACTAGGTTGTCACCAAACAACCTTGACAAGTGAGATCAGTCATTGCCTTACGACAGGGTCGTTCAACACTATGATAGTCTTACTGTATTATCTGTGCCCTTACTTCAGAATAATACCGGGGCTACGGACGTTTCTAGAATGGCCACCATATGTGCTCATAGGGTTCTCACTATCAAGATTTGAAACACTTGATACCCTCGTCATGGTTCTACCATTCTAAGGACATATATCAATATTGATATATATATTGCAAAAATAATGATTTACGTGATATAGAATAAAATGCATTTTATTATTGATTAATGAACATTATTACAAAGAGTCAATTCTACAATAATTGATTGGCTCTAGGGCATCTACTCTAACACCCATCAATTGGATTTTTATTGAGTAAGTTATGGTTAATTTACTACTGACTGTTCAGTGGAAGCCAAAATGTGTGTGATGATGAAATGAATGGTTTGGAAGTCAGGCTACAGTTATCTAAATTAAGCGTATAATATATCAAATTAAAGAAATGTCTGTCTAGTTTCCAAAGATTCAATCCTCTCATCAATTGGATTTTTATTGAGAAAGTTATGGTCAATTTACTACTAACTGTTCAATGGAAGTCGAAATATGTGTGATGATGAAAGGAATAGTTTGGCAGTGGGGCTACGGTTATCCAAATTAAGTGTATAATATATCAAATTAAAAAAATTTCTGTCTAGTTTCTAAAGATTCAATCCTCTCATCAATTGGATTTTTATTGAGCAAGTTATAATGAATTTACTACTAATTGTTCAATGGAAGTCGAAATATGTGTGATGATAAAAGGAATGGTTTGGCAGTGGGGCTACGGTTATCTAAATTAAGTTATAATACATCAAATTAAAACACTATTTATCTAGTTTCTAAATATTCAATCCTCTCATCAATTAAATTTTTATTGAGCAAGCTATGATCAATTTACTACTGATTATTTAGTGAAAATCAAAATGTGTCTGTTAAATAAGTGAAATTAGTTATATTCAACAACAACCTCTTTTCATGATATATGTATTTAACATAAAAAGATATCAACAAAAAGAGATAGAATAATTACAATTAAAACTACATATCTTTGTTTTCCTTTAAGGATAATCAGAATGGTTCGGCATATTATAAATGGTTTACTAAAGCTACATGGTTTGGCAATAAACATCAGATGATATTTGTGATACAAATGAAATTTGTTATGTCTAGCAACAACCTATTTTCGATATATGTGTGTAGCATAAAAAAATATCAACAAAAAGAGATAGAACAAATACAATTAAAACTACATATTAATATTTGTTTTCCTTTGTCATCACTAAAATTGAATTGATTTTATGTGTGTAATAATAAAATGAATTGTTCGGCCGCAAGTGTATAGTTATTCAAATTCATCATATAATATATCAAATTAAAGCTCTATCTTTCTAGTTTTCAAAGATTCAAACCACTCATCAATTAAATTTTTATTGAGTAAGTTATGATCGATTTACTACAAATTGTTTAGTAAAAATCGAGAAACAGAGGAAACCGAAATGTATGTGACGATAAAAGGAATGGTTTGGTAGCGGAGCTACAATTATCAAAATTAAGCATATAATATACCAAATTAAATCCCTATCTGTCTAGTTTCTAAAGATTTAAACCTCTCATCAATTGGAGTTTTATTTTGCAAGTTATGGTCAATTTACTACTAATTGTTTAGTGGAAACTGAAATGTGTGATGATAAAATGAATAGTTTGACAAGAGGGCTACAGTTATCCAAATTAAACGTATAATATATCAAATTAAAGCGCTATCTATCTAGTTTTTAAATATTCAAACCGCTCATCAATTAGAGTTTTATTGAGGAAGTTATGACTAATTTACTACTGATAATTTAATGGAAATCGAGAAACAGGGGAAACCAAAATGTGTGTGATGAAAAAGGAATGGTTTGGCAGTGGGGCTAAAGTTATCCAAATTAAGCAAATAATATATCAATTTAAAGCCCTATATATCTAGTTTCTTAAGATGCAAATCTCCCATCAATTGAATTTTTAATGAGCAAGTTATGATCCATTTACTATTGACTATTCAATGGAAGCCAAAATGTGTGTGATGATAAAATGAATAGTTTGGCAGTGGGGCTACAGTTGTCCAAATTAAGCGTATAATATATCAAATTAAAACACCGTCTGTCTAGTTTCAAAAGATTCAATCCTTCTATCAATAGGATTTTTATTGAGCAAGGTATGATCAATTTAGTACTGATTGCTCAGTAGAAACCGAAATACGTGTGATGATAAAATGAATGGTTTACTTGAACCAAATATTAGGGATTCTCACATTAGAACTGATAAGAAGTATTTCAAATAACACCTATTAGTTGGAAAACAGAATCAACCAAAATTAATTCATTTAACATATATACTTGTACATCAGCAAGACATAAACAATTAATCATTCATATAACAAATTAAAATATACGAATGTTTTTGCAGAAAACATATTCAACATAAGTGAACTGTTTCTACTAATATATCTATGACATATACTCACAGTTTGGTTGACAAGAGGATCATCCTCGATTTGATCTTAGTAAAGTACATGAACATTTCATTGAAAACAAACATAAAAAAATTTAACCGATCTTTATGTTAAGATTGTTAAGGAACAATTATTCATTCGTATAACAACTGTTACCTGAAAATAAAATCAACAAAAGTTAATTAATTTTCATATTAAAATTGTTAAGGAATACACTTACCGTTACTAATACAATTAATCATTCAAATAGATTGACTGAACAAAAACAATCATTCAATTAAATAATAACCATTAAAATAGTTAGGAGATTTACTTACAATTTTGTATTAAAATAGTTAGAAGATATACTTACAGTTCAGAAGAACGAATCAAAATAATAACTCATTTGACAATGTCAATCGGACATCCTTCTTTTGTTCCATACCAATTCATGAATCTTTGACCTGTACATAACAACAAAAACATAAATAAATAAAAAATCATCAATCAACAAAATCATGAAGAACATGCGTATTATTGACACAAACTAACATGACCCATAAACAATCAACAAAAGACCAGACATATTGTTGATACCAACTAATATATTGTGATAATACACAACTAAACATACGCTCCTTTTATAACCCCTTATTTAGACATTTCGAATGCTAATACAATTAAATACGAATTAAATGCGAAGAAAAGTTTGTAATGTCAATACAATGCACCTATATAATTATTAATAAACATGTATGCTTTTACTACCAATGCAATGCACTTATGCAATCCAATTTTTATGTCTATTTATTTAGACTTTGGAATACCAATGTAGCAATTAATAGTCTACGTCATCACCAATAAAATTCAACGATATGGCAATCACAAATCCGATGTGTCATTATGGTTAGACCTTCAGAATGTCAATGCAATACACCTATGTAATCCAATCTTTATGTGTATTTATTTAGACTTTAGAATACCAATGCAACAATTAATATTGTTTACATCGTCACCAATAAAATTCAATCACATGACAATTATAAATCCAATGTGTCATTATGGTTAGACCTTTAGAATGCTAATGTAATGCACTTCTATTATTATTATTAATACATATTCCATTTTTTTAATTAATTAATAATTATAGATAGAGCAATTTGATTGGTTTGTCAATCCAATGTGTCAAAATAGAGCAATTCTAGAGCTTCCAAAATGTGTCACAGGGCGACCAACCTCAACCTACATAGGTATTCATGAATCTTAAAGCTAAAAATATTTCATTAAACCACACATCCAATATGGCAAGAGAGAACAATTCTAGAACTCCAAAATAAAGCAATTTTAGAGGGAAAAAAAAAAAAGAAAAAAATGTCCTACTTGTACTCAAATACGTATGCTTATACCTTTAGATTTGAAATACCAATGCAACAATTAATATCTTTCTATATTATCATCAATAAAATTCAACCACATGACATGACAATCACAAATCTTACGGGTAAAAATGAAATAATTTTATGAGTTTTAAAATGCGTCACGTAACAAACAACCTGCATAGACATTCAACTATGTGTGTGTAGTCCAACCTAACAACATAAAAAATATCATTGTTGAAAAATAAAAAATAAAAGGAATATTATTAATTGAATGAACAACCTGATGGACATTCAACTGTGTGTGTGTGTGTGTGTAGTCCAACCTAACAAGATAAAAAATATCATTGTTGAAAAATTGACAACGTTTTATGAAACTATTAAAAAAGGAAATGTCTCATCGCCGCAGCCGAACGCAACCTACATTGCCTGGGCCGCAGCCTGCTTACGTGTGACCAGTCCGGATCGCAGCCTATGCCCGCAGCGTTTTGCCTAACCGGTTGTCTGCAATCTGGCACCGGAACAAACTATCTCCACCTTTACAGCCGTAAGCACCCCCTTTCTCCATCCTCCATAACCACCCCTCAAACTCCACTTCTATCACAAACACAATCAAACCACTTCCACCTCCCACTTTCACCACTCATATTCGGGGTTGATTTGGTTTCTACACCATAAGCCATCAAAATTATCATCTCTCAAATTATTCTATACAACTTCATCCTCAATCCCTAACTCCACAATCATCATAATAGAAATAGCAACAGAAAATAAATACAAACACAAATTCATAAAACGTAGTTAATGTCTTTCGATTATGAAATGGAAGTTTTGGGAAATGATTTGGGGATGATATAAAAAGAGGAGAGAAGAGAGGGCTTTAGAGGGCGATGTTGATTTGTGTTGGTGTGGCGGTGATTTGTGTTGATTTCGGATTGTAGTAGTAGTGTGAAGGGTGTGGCCTGACGGTCAGAAATGAAGTGGGTGAGTTGTGGAGTGACGTTGGCAAAGTAGGTGAGGTGGTGGAGTGACAGTGGCAAAGTGGATGAGATCGTGGTGGGGTTTCTTCGTTATTTTTCTAGGTTCGTCGTAACCCCTCAACCCTAAATTTTGATTTTTGATGGATAATGTTAATTGATAACCTGTCCTCACTTTTATGGACTTTTGACCATCCTGTCATTGTTCACAATGAAATTTACTGACGGATTTATGTTAGGGTTAAAATTATATTTGAAACTGTTCTGATGAAAAAGTGTCATTAGCTCATTCTATGAGTGATAAATAATTATTTTCTCTATTTTTAATAATGTTAATATGAGTTTAGATACCATGACTTAATTTTAAACACTTTATCTAAACTGTTTATCATCGGGATCCAACGGTGATAAAAAAAAATTAATATGGTTATTTAGTATCAATTTAACAACTCTCATCGCAGTTGATCATCAGTGATGCCACATTTTAGTTTTAGTTTTTAAAACATTGTCTCAAGATAAAATAATAAAGTTACTGAACATATATAGCTGACATGACACCATTATGATCCATTGATCCTCCATTAATATAATTTTTTTTAAGAAAAGAGAATAATATCACGTTGTCGGTGCGTGAATTGTTATATTTTTTTTATCCCTGTAGCATTGTTCTTGTCCCAAAATAAAATACGATGGGGAGTGTGTTAGTGTTACTGTGTTGTGTTGTATCTCTTGTTTTGATTTGAACAGAGAATCTCATTTTAAAATTGAAATGCGGTCGGTAAAAGCTGTTTCAAAAGAGAAAATACAAATTAAAATATATATTTAAATATACCCATCACTTTCCCCTCTCTTTTACCAAAGCCAACAAATCACACAGCTTCTTCAACTTTCTTCCCTTCTAATCAACCTTCTTCTCCATGGCATTGGCATCTTCACTCCTAACAACTCACACCACTTTCTCTCCTCTTTAACCCAAAACCAAAACCTAAATCAATCAAATTCTTTCCTTCCACTCTTTCTCTCACCATCACAGCCTCTATCACCCTTCCAGGCCGCAAGCTACGCGTCGCGGTCATAGGTGGAGGCCCGCTGGATCCTCTGCCGCTGAGGCGCTTGCTGCCGGCGGCGTTGAGACTTTCCTTTTCGAGCGTTCTCCTTCAACCTCCAAACCCTGCGGCGGTGCCATCCCTTTGTGCATGTTAGAAGAGTTCTCTATCCCCTCCACCTAATTGACCGCCACGTCACCAAAATGAAGATCATCTCCCCCTCTAATTTGACCGTCGATTTTGTTCCAAAACGCTTAGGCCTCAGAGTCTATCCCATGCTACGCCGCAGTACTCGATTCCTTCCTCCGCTTCCCGCTCAATCACACGGCGCACAACTCATCCACGCTCTCGTCACGGAAGTCGATGTCCCTCTTCCCCGAACGCCCCTTACATTATCCACCACTTGATCAACAACTCCCGACATAGTCTGGCCGTTGATGTTGTCATCGGCGCTGATGGAGCCAACAGTCGCGTAGCAAAATCAATCAAGGCTGGAAATTACACTTGTGCCATTGCGTTTCAAGAGAGAATTAAATTACCCGATGACAAAATGGAGTATTACAAAGACCTTGCTGAGATGTACGTGGGGTGACGTGTCACGGATTTCTACGCGTGGGTTTTCCCCAAGTGTGACCACGTGGCGGTAGGACGGGGACGGTGTGCTCAAAGCAGGATATTAGAAGTATAGAGAGGGATTGAGAGAGAGTGAATGTAAAATAAAGGGTGGGAAAGTGATAAAAGTGGAGGCTCATCCGAACCTGAACATCACGGTATACGCGTAGCGGGACGCGTGGCGCTGTAGGGGATGCTGCTGGGTACGTAACAAAATGTTCAGGTGAAGGGATATATTTTGCTGCAAAATCTGGAAGGATTTGTGGAAGGAATAGTAAGGCATCTGAAGGAGAGAAAGTGATAAATGAAGGTGATTTGAAAGGGAGTATTTGAGAAAGTGGGATGACAAGTATTTGAGTACATATAAGGTATTGGATTTATTCAAAGAGTGTTTTATGGGAGTAATGCAGGAAGGGAGGCAATGGTGGAAGTGTGTGGTGATGAGTATGTGCAAAGAATGACATTTGACAGCTATTTGTATAAGAGGTTGGCTGATGGAAATCGAGTGGAAGATGTGAAGATGGTGCTCAAAAGTATTGGAAGTTTGATTAGGTGTAACATTGTGAGCAGGAGATGCAAATTGTATTAGAATTATTGATGTTAAATGTCATCTTTTGCTTTTGTTTAACAATTCATTCTCATCATTTTTCTACTATTAATTTATAGGGCTACTAAATAAAATTTGATAAGATTTAACTCGCTAGGTGGTGAATAACTTACAACTAATTCAATCCTTATGGGATTTGTATTTACACAAGAGTTAATAATATTTCACTTAACCACCACTGATGGGAAAAGAGTTTTTGAGTTTGAGTTCCTTCAGATACTAATAAGGATAGCCACTGGAACTCTTATCTAACCAACAAGGATAGCCATTGGAACTCTATCTGACCAACAGTTTCAAGGTTTTGAGGGATTAATTGAAGTGCAGTGATTAAAAAATATAACATTTACACTCCCTAAAACTCAAGAATCTAGTAAGACCCCTTAAATATGAAAACTATCATAGACATCCCTTGCTGTCAAGGATGGGCACAAAGCCTGGCCCCGACCCGAACGGGGCGGATTTTTTCCAAATCGTTTGGGCTTTGGACCGGATCGGACCCAAGATTGGCCTCAGAATTCGGGGACGGGCGGGGTCGGGATAACTTTTGCCCTGGCCCGCCTCGACCCCGAATTCCCCGACCCGTATAATATATTAATTTTAATAATTGAAAATCAATCATATACCTATAATAATTTTAATATTTGAAAATCAATTATACATTTGACAATGATAAATTATAATTGTGTAAGTATTTGATAAA
The DNA here is from genome assembly GCF_008641045.1 of Pistacia vera. Taxonomy (NCBI): domain Eukaryota; kingdom Viridiplantae; phylum Streptophyta; class Magnoliopsida; order Sapindales; family Anacardiaceae; genus Pistacia; species Pistacia vera. The sequence continues at coordinate 272,895 of NW_022196345.1, forward strand.
ATTATAACAAATAGGTAATAATAAAAGATTAAATATAATAAATCATAAATATTTGTAATATATATATATATTATAATAATATATATAATATATATATATATATATTATATATATTATTCTACATAATATGTTAATGTTATGAAACAAAAGTTATACATTCGACATCATATATTATACTATATATGGTATACATTTGACATTATACATTATACATTATTTATGGTTACATTTGACATTATCATTATAATATTTATACCTATAGTAATTTTAATATTTGAAAATCAATTATACATTATAACAATGAAATAATTGTGTAATTATTTTATGAAACTATATACAAATATCAATAAATAAAACTAGATTAAATATAATAAATCATTTTAAATATTTTAAATATATATATATGTTAATGCTATGAAACAAAAGTTATGCATTCAACATTATATTATACATTATATATGGTATGTATTTGACATTATACATTATACATTATATATGGTATACATTTACATTATACATTATACATTGTATATTAGTATAATGGTTTTTATTTTAATATGTACATTTATAATTTCTTTTTGATGATATGGTCTTTTCGTTTAATATGTAATTATATATTTAAATTATTTTTTGGTTGGTATATATAATTGGAGAAAAAGATAATAAAACTAAGGATATGAAAATACAAAAAACCCCCAAACGGGGAATTTGGGGAATAACCGAATTCCCCGTTTGGGGAACGGGCTTTGTTCGCGGATTCCCTGAATTCCCCGAACGGGCTTCGGGTCGGGATCGGGAATCCCTTAGGCTTTCGGGCCGGGGTCGGAACAGGGGTCCCTAGCCCCGCCCTGGCTCGTGCCTATCCTTACTTTGTTAGCGTTTCGCTAAATAAAGCAATTGACAAATGTTGACCAATGACAATTACGAATTTACCTTGCTCTATTTCTTCTACAACTTAAAATCACAATTATTTGACTAAAAAAAAGATTAAATAACTTTTCACCCCTAAAAAGTAGAACTATTAATACAATTTCAAAAATTAAAATCACAAATTTTAACTCAAAAAATTAAAATAGAAATAAAATAGTTAATTAAATTTAACGAATTCTTAAGAAACACATATTTTTAATATTGGCCAATTAACTTTTCGGCCTTCTAAATCTAAACCTTAAAAATTAAAAGGCTTCATCAGCTTTTTTATTTTTATTTTCTTAAAGTTATTTATTTATTTTTTTAATTTTCCAGATTCTTATTTAATTTTCCAGATTCTTTCTCATTTTTCAAATTATTTCCATATTTGTTTTTCATTTTAAGTTATTTAATTTTTAATTTTTCCAGTCTTTTAGATTTTTTTCTTAATTTAAATTTTTTTTATATTTTATACAATTTAATAATTTTTCTTTTGTTAAGTTGGTAATATTTAATGTATTTTTTTTTATTTTTTTTTTAATATTTATTAGCTAAAAGATCATTCTACCCTTTATTAACTTAGAGTTAACTGCAAAATAGACAGCAAGCGATCCCTATGGTAGTTTCTAATATTTGAGGGGTCTAAGTAGCTTCTTGAGTTTTAAGGGGTGTACATAACCTATTTATATAAATATTTGTTTGAGGAAGTTATTTCCTAATTTAGTCTTATTTATGTCTAATCCAATTCTCTATCCTGGATATAATTCTATTCATTGCGTTTAAGAGTAAAAAAGGCTTATAATAAACTTAAATTTTGAAACATAAAATCTATGAAGAATTTCCAAAATTCTAATAAATTTTCACAATCATGCAATATATATATAGTTTTTAAAAAGAGTGGTGTTATTTAAATACCACCTAAATTCTCAAAATTCATTTAAATTAAAGGATAAACTGGTAATTTATATCCCCATTTATAGTCGAGGACATATTAATAATTTCATATTTAAAGAATGGGTATATAGATAATTGATTTTTTTGACGTGACATAAAATAATTAAAAAATATTAAGTCAAATAGTAAAAAGTATTTTCGTCTTTACAATGAATATACACTATAGTTAACGGATTTTACTAATGGATTTGGCTTGTGAGTGGAAAAGTGTCATTTTGAAACTTTTCGGGTCGGAAAGTGTCTTTAAGCCAAACCTTGGGTGGGAAAATATCGTTTACTCTTATTTGACTCACAAATTTAGGGGGCGTTTGGTTCAAGGAATGTTGCATTACTCGGAATGTTATATTAATATGGAAAGACATATTACCTTGATGGTGTTTTTGGTTGGGGGTTATAAGGGATTACTGAGGTAATGTCATCTTCTATTACTTGATTACCACATTTGGTTGTCAAAGAATATAAGTTTCTAGTAATCTTCCAAAACCAATAGTAATTTTATCTTGAAGATAAATGAGAATGTTTAAGGAAATATGTTTGGTTATGTTTGAATAAATTGGTGGGTATGTTATACTGATATGTTTGGTTGGAAGGAATTAAGTAGTGGGTATGTTGTGTAGATTACTAAATTGTCCTCCTTTTTAAATATTAATATACTATAATATTTTTATTATTATTTTTTGAAACATTTTTAACCCCCTACATTTGAGATTTTGCTAAAACACCCCAATTGCATAAAAGTTTAATTTCTAACAAAATCACCTCCACCTACACCAAGCCACTGCCGGCCGTCGGCCACCACTATCTATCACCGTCGGTCACCACCGCCAATCGTCGTCGATAGTCGTCGAAATATCGCACTACCAGCCATGCGCCGATCTAGCCATGGATCTAGCCGAAAATGGCCAGATCTATTCTGGCTGTTTTAGTCTAGATCAATGGCCATTAATGGCCAAATATGTGGCCCTTAACGGCCAGATCTATTTCGACAGTAATAGATCTGGTTGTTTCCATAGATCTGGCCTTAATGGCCATGGATCTGGCTGTTAACGGCCATGGATTTGGCTGAAAACAACTATAATAGATATGGTCATTTTTTGCCAGATCTATGGCCATTTGATCATTTTCGGCCATCGATATGGCTGGAAACGTCCAAATCGACGCACAATCAGCCAGATTCAGCTAATTGTGCCCCTTTTCGATGACATCAACCAACAGTGGCCGTCGGCGGTCGATAGTGGTGGCTGGCGAGTGGTGGTGGTCTTGGGTGGCTTGCAATTTGTTTTATATATAAGGGCATTACTACTGTTCTAAAACTTAATTAATTAGGGGTAAAATTGTAATGGCAGGTTCATGTAAACTAATTTCAAAATAAGAGCATTATTGTCCAAAAAGTTTAATAGTTAAGGGTAAAATTGTAACAAAATTAAGATTACCAAGTAATTTTAAAATATCTAAGAAAATAGAGGTGTTCAGATTACCACCTATATAACCAATAGTAATTACTATTGGTTTTGGAAGATTACCGAAATCTTATATTACTTGACAACCAAACATGGTAATCTAAGTAATATAAGATGACATTATCTCAGTAATAGGGGATAACCCCCAACCAAACGCCTCCAAAAGGTTTTAAAAGATTACAAGACACTAATAATTTTTTTTTTCTTTGCGGTTTCATCTTAAAATTTTGATAACTAATAAAAAATGGCCAACAATGTTCTCATAAGGGTAATGGACAATAACATATTAACTGGACCCAACCTCAAGGATTGGCTAAGAAATCTTATAATCGTTTTGGATTTCGAAAGGATATGTTATGTCCTAGAAGCACCTCTTCCACTTGATATTGGAACCGATACTCCACAGGTTAAGTAGGATGCTTTTGAAAAATGGAAAGAGGATAGTAGGAGGGCTTGAAACTACATGCTAGCTTCAATGAATAGAGAACTTCAAACTAAGCACAAAAAGGTTTCAAATGCTTATGATATCCTCGTAGCTCTACAAGAGTTGTACATCGAAAATCCAACAGTGGTTGAGTATGAGCTATGTGCATCCCTTTTTAACTTGAAGATGAGGGAAGGGGTACCTCCAGATAATCATACAAATAAGATGATTAATGGATTATGATAGTTGGATGTGTATAGGGTGGTCATGCCAGACCGCCTCAAAGTGAATTTGATTCTACAATCCATTCCTCCAAGTTATAAACCGTTTATAACTAACTACAATCTAAATAGAATTGAGCGAACTCTCCCTGAGTTGCTTAATGAGCTTCAAGAATTCCATAAGCTAAATATGAAAGGGAAAGTGTTGAGTAGGTGCCCTAGAGCCAATCCTATTTTCTAAATTGACTCTTTGTAATCATGTTTATTATCAATAAAGGCATATATCTATATCATGCGATCTGATTATATTTGTATACGAAAATGATATATGTCCTTAGGACGGTTGAATGTGATGAGGGTATCGAGTGTTTGAAATCTCGATAGTGAGAACCCTAGAAGCATATATGGTGGCCATTCTAGAAACGTCCATAGCCCTAGTATTATCTTAACCTAGGGCACATATAATACAATAAGACTATCATAGTGTTGGACGACCCTGTCGAAAGGCAATGACAGATGTCACTTATCAAGGTTGTTTGGTGACAACCTGGTGCAACACATGGGTGTTGCTATACGCAAGTTCACCGGACCAGCCCACCAGAGGATTCCATATAGATGGTTACCCTAGTGTCTACGGAAAAAATCCTCCAACAAATGGTGGTGTATGTGATCCTTAGACTTGAGATAACCAGAGCGCCTTGTGCACCGATTGGTGTAGTTCGACACTAGCCCAACATAGTTCTATTTAGGACTATCAGAACGGTAGGGGTTGATTGCATTGAAAAGTGTATCGAACTATGGTGGATCAACAAAGGATTCATCACTCCCAGGTACAGAAGAAATTATCTCATTGAGTAATTCGGTAGATGGCAACGACATTAAATCTGTGGCCACAGTGGGATTGAGTTATAGCTCAATCCAATCTATTTTGGTCATTGGTCCAATAACCGAATGTCAAGATATCAAGAGTATCCGAGGTTGACACTAGTTCTATGCCTCGGCCTTGTTGAGATGATAGGTGATGAAAGGGTTGGATTGCATGGTAACCATATAGTTGATAGGTAGCAGTTTCGCTAAATTTGAATCTATTGGGTGGCCATGATGTTTGGCTAGAGGCCAATCTTGGTCTGTGTCTAATGGGACGATTGATTGATTGTCACTCGTGATACGATTCACTGCAGATCTGATGAAGAGCCTTCGGGTCGCACACATAGAAGACGGATAAAGAATAAAATTCATGAGAAGGGTATTTTCGTCATTTATAATGAAATGACATTTTCGATATATATATATATATATAATGGATATTATCCAATATTAATATTTATTATTAATATTGATAATGTTAAATTTGAATTCAAATTTGGCTTTTAAATTTCAATTGAAAATGCCATGTTTGATTGCAAGGGTAATCTATTCCAATATCCAATTGGAATAGGGTTTTAGTGTGCACTATTTATGTGCAACTAAAACTAAAGGAAATAATTCATTCTATTAAAAATAAACCCTAGCCATCCTATCTCCCTCTCCAAAAAACGTGAACCCCTTTTGTGAGAGAAAGAATTTTTCTTCCCAAGAAAAATTCTGCAGATTTTTTATTCTTTATTTGAGTGAATTACCTAACCTAATAGTTCCTCAACGATGTTTGTCCCGTCTTCGTGTGGATACCAGGAGTTCATTCCTAACTTGGAGTGGGAGCGAATCACATCAATCGAAGGAGCCTCCAAATGTTGGTATGACATTTAACTTGATTAAATATATTTTCTTGTGAGAAAATGATGTAGATCCGTAATTGGATAATTGGTTTTATAATTTTTGTGATCAAATTTTTATTTTTATTTTCACTGCATAAACTATCCAAAAACCAACAGTGGTATCAGAGCCTTTGTACGTATTTACATCATTTAATAAATGTTTGGATGTGATGAATTCAATATGTATCGATTATGTTATTGCATGATGTGTTATAATTGATTTTTTTGTGTTAAAAATCTGTTGCGGATGATGTGTTGCTAATCTGATTTTTTTTGCATTTGTTTTGGGGGATCGAAATAAATAAAACTTGATTTCGATCAGAGGAGGATGCTGCCGTGTTGCTGCTGTGTGCTGCCACGCACGGCAGCAACAAGAAGCAGCAGCGGCAGTGCAGAAACGTGCGCTGCTGCTTCACAGATTGCGTGTGATAGCACGCAACAGCACTGTTGCATGCAGAGGAGTGCTGGCCACATGCTCCAGCATGTGGCCTTGGGCTGTCTCGTGGCAAACAGCACAACAGAAGCCTTGTGCGCGAGCACAAAGGCTGCTTCTGCACGCGACAGTGGCACATACAAATGCACCGCTGTTGTCCTCTCGATTGGGTGCTGTTTTAGGGCTGCCCCATGGTGGCCAACTACTTGGCCTTGGTTGGCACTTGGTTTTTCAGCCAAGGGCCTGATTTGGTGAGCGTTAAAACGTGCACCAAATCTGGATTTTTTGGGCAGCCCACGCAAAGATGCAATGGGCTGAATTTTGGGCCATGATCGCGTTGTTGTGCGATATTTTTTAATCCATAATTTCCTAAAAAATGTTGCTACATGTTAGAAACATTCTGGAGCCCCAATTGAGCGAGGCCCGATAACAAGGGACCAAAATAAAATTTTTAAAACTTGTTGGACTTAAAGAACTCTGCTGAAATTCAAAGGGTAACTCGTAATTTACCAACCTAATCAAAATTAAATTTTGATTGTTTATGCATGATTCTTGTTTGTGAATATGCATGGCGCTTGGTGCATAAGCCTATGAACCTAGTTTAATTGTTTTGTGTTATGTAATTTAAAATAAGGCTTGCATGCCCTGCCTTTCTCTAAATCTCCAATGTAATTTTTTTCTCTCATGTCACTCCCCTCGAATGTAACTCGAGGTTTCTTTTCAAATATGTAAAATTAGGAATGTAATTTTAATTTGAAAGTTGTGTAATGTTCGAGAAGAAGAAGCAAAGGAAGGAGAAGGCGAATAACTTGAAGAATTCGAAGTTATAATTGAACCTAGGTTGACCTACCGATTCCTCTAGGCTTGGGAAATCGGTTTTAGTTAAGGCTATGCACCAACAAATTTATTTTACACTTAATATGCATGCTAAGGGTGTATATTATGACTATAACATGCTAAGAAAAATAAAATTGGTGAGACATAAAATAACCCCTCAACTTAAGTATATTAAGTCAAAATTGAAATGCCTTCCATCACCATGAGTTTAATCAAACCACTGTTCATGAACCTTGTTTGCCAAAGTGAAGGGTACCCTTCTACCAATGGGAGGTTGAATATCATTGGAGTTTTCCTTAATGGTGATGGGTCGACTTAAAATGATGAATTTTGCTTGTTTGCCAAAGCGAAGGTTGATAAGCTCGTCATAGGCATACTAGAAAAGTACACTTGTTATGTGTACGTGGCGACGTGTAGTGTTCACTCTACTAATACTGAGAATCACACTTGAGGACAATGGCTTTTATCATTGTATTGTGTGATTGGTTTGTTGGCTTACTTCGCATTTGAGGTTGGTAGTGGGAGCTATCAATTGATGTGGATTAAGTTTGTTGGCCTACCTAATCAACCAATTTTGGCTTATTTGCCAAAGCGAAGGTTTGAAATGGGCTAGATGGGATCTCAGTCCACTAGGAAAGCCAACGTGCTTTCTCAAGTTAATAGTGAAGGCTATTGCCTTGAGGAAAATAGTGGGAACAATTATTTAATAAAAGACCTTGTTAAATAATAATAATAAACATGATAATAACTTTTACTTTTCTACATTTGTAGATTCACGAAAACGAGCAATACAAACTTGCAATCAATAATCGAGAAAGAAAATAGGCCAGATGGATCAAATTTCTCAGACTGGTATTGAAATCTTCGGATTGTACTAAAGTTCGAAAAGAAATTATATATCCTTGATAAGCCTTATATGATTGAGCCTGATCCTGATGCCACTCAAGAAGTAAAGGACACTTACCAAAAGTTCCTTGATGATGCTGATAATGTTTAATGCATTATGCTAGCATCGATGGCACCTGAGTTGTAAAAGCATCATAAGAATATGGATGCTGCTACCATGATTTTGCACCTCAAGGAGCTTTTGGAAGGAAATATTCGCCATGAAAGGTATAAGGTGTCGAGTGTATTGTTTAGGAGTTGTATGATTGAAGGAGCCCAAGTTGGTCCTCATGTGCTCAAGATGATTCGGTACATAGAGAGGCTTGAGACTGTAGGGTTTGGTGTGGATGCAGACTTACCAGTGGATTCAATTCTATAGTCACTACCTGATTCTTTTCATCATTCATAATGAACTTCAATATGAACACGATGGTGAAATCCCTATTAAAGCTTTTGAACATGCTGAGGACTACGGAGGAAGACATGAAAAATCCAAGCCTATTTTACTGGTTGCTAGTATAGGAAAAGGTAAGGGAAAAGGAAAGTCCAAGGCCAATCCCAAGCCCAAGCCCAAAGGACATGATGCTTTCAAGTCTGAGGGTGGCATTGGAGAAGGTAGGAAGGTAGTCTGCTTCTATTATGGCAAGCTTAGCCACTAGAAGAAACACTATAAGGCCTTTCTCATAAAGAAGAAGAAGTCAGACGCTTCAACTTCAGGTATGTACATGATTAAGATTAACTTCTCTCCTTCAACATCTTGGGTCATTGACACAAGATGTGGTATCACATTTATACTGATGTTTAGGGACTAAGACAAAGTAGATTGCTTGCCGAGAGAGAAGTGGACCTACGAGTTGGAAATGGAGCACACGTGGCTGCATTGACTATAGGATCTTATTGCTTGTTATTGCCTATAGGCTTATTTTTAGAACTTAATAATTGTTATTTTGTACCTTCCATTTCAAGAAACATTATATATGTATCCGTTTTGGATGATATGGGATATCGTTTTGAGATTTTTAATGGATTGTTGTCCCTTAGTTTGAATGGTATTCTATATGGAAATGCAAGGTTACATAATGGATTATATGTTCCAGATTTAAACAATAAGGATATTCTCAATGCGGAAATAAAGAAAGCTAAACATAGCGATCAAACCCAAACATACCTCTGGCATTATATATTGGGTCATGTTAATCAGATCCGCATTGCAAAAATTCAAAGGGATGGAGTTTTGGACCTTTTTGACTTTCAGTCATTTGAGGTATGCGAGTCATGCCTTTTAGGCCAGATGACCAAGCCGCCTTTCACAGGACAAAGTGAAAGGGCTATTGAATTGTTAGGCATTATCCATAGTGATGTATGTGGTCCATTAACAATTGAAGTCAGAGGTGGATATTTGTATTTTATCACGTTTATTGATGACCTCAATAGATATGGTTATGTCTACCTTATGAGACATAAATCTGAAGTCTTTGATAAATTCAAAGAATTCAGAAGTGAAGTATAAAATATGTTGGGCTAAACTTTTTGGTCAGATTGAGGAGGTGAATCCTTGAGCTCTGGGTTTTCTAAATACTTGAAGGAGTGTGGGATAGTTTCACAACTCACCCTTCCGTACACACCCCAACACAATGGTGTGTCTGAAAGGAGGAATATGACCTTACTTTATATGGTTAGGTCTATGATGAGTTTTAGTGATCTACCCGCATCATTATGGGGTTATGCCCTAGAGACTGCGACTCACGTACTTAAGACTCCAAATGAAATGTGGAGTGGGTGAAAGCCCAATTTGTCTTATCTAAAGATTTGGCGTTGCGAAGCTTATGTCAAGAAACTGACTTCAAACAAGCTGGGCTCGAAGTCTAATAAGTGTATTTTTATGGGGTATCCTAAGGAGACCAAAGGATATTATTTCTACCACCCAGAAGAGTACAAAGTTTTTGTGGCTCATATTGGTGATTTCTTAGAGAAGGAATTTCTCCTAAGAGATACTAGTGGGAGAAAAGTAGAACTCGATGAAGTTCTAAACTCATAAGATACATTAGACAAAGGACGGGAAAATGTGCCACAAGAAATGGTTGAACATCGTGAGGAGGTTATTCAACAATTTGTGGATCAAAGTGAACCACCTCAAGTAGCACAAAAGCTACTTAGGTCTGGGAGAGTACATCATGAGCTTGAGAGATATGGTTTTCTCATGACTCAACAGGGTGACGTACTGGTATACCAAGACAATGAACCCAGTGTTAGAGTAGGTGCCCTAGAGCCAATCAATTATTGTGGAATTGACTCTTTGTAATAAAGTTCATTGATCAATAAAAGATATTTTATTCTATATCGTGTAAATCATATCTGTATGTATTGATATATGTCCTTAGAATGGTAGAACCATGACAAGGGTATCAAGTGTTTCAAATCTTGATAGTGAGAACCCTATGAGCACATATGGTGGCCATTCTAGAAATGTCCATAGCCCTAGTATTATTCTGACCAAGGGCACAGAGAATACGATAAGGCTATCATAGTGTTGAACGACCCTGCCGAAAGGCAGTGACTAATCTCACTTGTCAAGTTTGTTTGCCGACAACTTAGTGCAACACATGGGTGCTTGCTGTAAGCAAGTTTACTAGACTGACCCACCAGAGGATTCCATATAGATGGTAACCCTAGTGTCTATGGAACAAATCTTCTAACGAATGGTGGTGCATGTGATTCTTAGACTTGAGATCACTAGAGCGCCTTGTGCACCGATTGGTGTAGTGTGACACTAGACCAATGCAGTTCTATTTAGAGCTATCAATACGGTAGTGATTGCCTGCATCGAGGAGTGTATCAAGACTATGGTGGATCAATAGAGGATTCATCACTCCCGAGTACGGGAGAAGTTATCTCATTGCGTAATTCAGTAAATGACAATGACACTAAAACACTGGCCACAGTGGGATTGAGTTGTTGCTCTATCCAGTTTATTATTCATGTCATTGGTCCAGTAACTGAATACATACATATTGAGAGTAGCCGAGGTTGACACTATTTCTATGCCTCGGTCTCGTTGAGATAACGGATGATGAAAGGATCAGATTACACGGTAACCATATCGTTAACAGGTAGCTGCTTTGCTGAATCCGAATCAATCGGGTGGCCATGATGCCCTGCTAGGAGCTAATCTTGGTCTGTGTGTCGTGAGACGATTAATTGGTGTTAATCACGATACTACACTCTACCAGTATGATAAGGAGCCTACGAGTCACACACATAGAAGATAATTTAAGAACCAGCTTAGAAGAAGGGCGTTTTCATCTTTTTAGGCGAAAGGGTATTTTGGTAATTTCACAGTGCAATTAAATTTGCTGAGGTTGTAGCCTTTATTTAATTTGATATTAAAAATTGAATAAGTGAAATTACGTTTAAATATGTGTTCACATATATTTAAATAAATTATCATTATTGTTAAATGTTAATATATTTTATATATTAATTTAATTTAATTGAGATAATGAAATTAAAATTAAAAATATCTTAAAGGGGATGTGATGAGAATGCAAAATGTCATATTTACCCCCTTAATTCTCGTCTTTTATACTTATTTGTTGCTTAATACCACTATTATTCTATTTGATTAGGATGCAAATGGAGCGTAAATGCAAAATGGAACTAATTAGGTGAATTCGGACAATTTTAACATCACTTCGTAAACCGGGCATAACTCTCTCATCCAAGATCCGATTGAGATGATTCAAAATCATGTGGAACCCTAAGAAAGAGATCTGCAACTTTCATGATTTGAGTTTGGGGAGATACTCGCTGCATCAAGGTTTTAACGGCTTGACGTTGACAACCTACACACATTGACGTTCTGGAACATTATTTTATTTATTTATTCGGACTTATTTTATTTTCAATTAATCAGATTAGGATAAATGTTATTTTATGATATTAGAATATTTTTAGGAGATTCAGTAGAATTCAAAGACTTGAATTGGATATTCTTAAAAGGGGGAGAGAGATCAGATTAGAAGAGGACACACACGCCTCTCTTTCCTCTCTTCTGATATTTTCTCTTTGAATTTTGATTATGGCCATGAGCGGCTAAAACTTTCAAATTGGTTGAAGGAAACAGAGGCCTCAGAATCAATAAAATGTGAGATCTAAGCTGTTTTTTTAGTGTTCAATTTATGTTTTGAGTATTGGATGTTCTTCTATGCCTATTTTCATGATTGTTTCATTTAATTACTAGGAGACCTGCTAGTGTATTATTCGTTGCAATCTACTGCTAAGTTAGATATCAAATCCGTAATTGTTTGATCCATCTAACTTGTGAGTAATTAAGGTTTAAGAATTTGCTGCGTCAGGAATCATTAAATCTTAAGAAGAACATTCAACTAAATTAAATACAACCGCTTGTGTTTGTGTTGTTCAGCTTCATCGATTTCTCTAGCCCTTAAGTCTTCTATTAGATTAAACCTTTAGTGCTTGTCTATGGTTGTTTAGTAGTAAGTTTTATTAGATCGCTTGTTTCCTAATTAATTACAACTAAGGAGAGATAGGAAAATAGTTCCAACGGTGAATACTCAAAGTAACAATTGATTTATACTTGCATCGGTGATCAGTTGTAAGATTTCGATGGTGGATGTTGACTTAGACCAGGGTTCATTATTTTGATTGATTTTGATAATTTAATTTGAATTGTTTATTTTTCTAAAATTGTTTTTGTTTTACTCAAACACCACCCCCCCACCCCCAAAGCCTTGTTCACATAACATAAAATTCGGTTAGACACTCTCCGTGGGAACGATCCTCACTCACACTACTACATGTCTTTTTAGGTTTTAATTTTGGTTGCCTACGATAGCACACCAGATTTTTGCGCCATTGCCGGGGAGTGATTCTAGTTAATTTTTTTTTGTTTTTGTGATTTTTATTTCGTTCTTGTTGTTTTTTTTTTTATTTTACAGAAAAAAATTCTGAACAGTAGTAATGTTCTGAATGAATAGTAGTACTATTCATAAGAGAAATTTTGGTTGAATTAGGAGTTCTGTGAGTACCCTTTTTGAAGAAAACAAAATTTTGAGCAAGACTAGAAGTTTTCTAGCCCCACCCTCTTGAGGCCGAAAAACAACGTTTTGATAGGGTTTTTGGCATTTTTGTGTTTCTGGCCATTTTATTTTATTTGTTTTCTAGTCAGTTTTCATTATTTGTCATTTATTCTAATTCTTTTATGAGGTTTTTTGTTGTATGACCAGGTCCTCTCATCTTGGTGATTTAACATTCGACCCAGAAATAGAGAGCACTTTGCGTAGGTTAAGGAAGGAAGCTCGGAGAAATTCTGAGGAAAGCAATCTGGCTTTTGATTCCCAATTTGGTCGCAACTCTAATTTAGAAGAGTAGGACGTCATGGCTGGAAATCGAACTTTGAAAGACCTTGCTGCCCTTGATTTGAATCAAACACCTTTTATGCATAACATTTCCTACTTTAGATGCTACTACTATTTTTGAATTAAAATCTGGACTAATACATCTCTTGCCCACTTTTCATGGCCTTGCAGGTGAAGATCCTCACAAGCATTTAAAGGAGCTTCATGTGGTTTGCACGGGCATGAAACCTATGGGGGTGACTAAAGAGCAAATTAAATTATGAGCCTTCCCGTTTTCTTTGAAGGATTCAGCTAAGGATTGACTCTATCATCTACCCTCCGGGAGTATTACCACATGGAACGAGATGAAGAGGTTGTTTTTGGAGAAATATTTCCCAGCTTCGAGGGCAGCCAACATTCGAAAAGAAATTTGTGGTATAAGGCAGCATAATGGAGGGTCCCTACACGAATACTGGGAACGTTTTAAGAAATTATGTGCAAGTTGCCCCCATCATCAAATTAGTGAGCAGCTACTTATCTAGTACTTCTATGAGGGCCTTCTATACACTGATAGGAGCATGATTGATGCTGCTAGTGGAGGAGCTTTGGTGGATAAAACTCCCGAGGCCGCGAGGAACTTGATTGCAAATATGGCAGCCAATTCTCAACAATTTGGCACTGGGCTTGACCTTCCATCTAGGCGTGATAATGAGGTAAATATTTCCTCCCTTGAACAACAAATCTCGAGTCTAACTTCTCTTGTTTGTCAAATGGCTGTAGGTGATATGCAAACAGTGAAGGCTTGCGGGATTTGTTGGGTAGTAGGGCATCCAACTGATATGTGCCCAACTCTTCAAGAAGAGCCCATTGAGCAAGTGAATGCAACAAGTGGCTTTCTTGGACAACCGCAAAGGAAAGATGATCCCTATTCAAGCACATATAACTCGACATGGAGGGATCACCCTAATCTTAGCTATGGGAATCCATAAGTGAATTAGCCTGTGACTCAAAACTGCCCAAGATACCAGCAATATAAGCAGCCATACCCCCCTAGACAACAACCAGGCCAAACTTCTAATTCTGGTATGTCTTTAGAAGATATTGTTAAGTCTCTTGCCACTAATACTTTGCAATTTCAACATGAGACGAGGGCCAATGTTCAAAGTTTGGAGAATCAGATAGGCAGATGGCAACCGTAATAAGTAAGTTGGAGGCGCAAGGTTCGGGGAAATTACCCTCTCAAACGGTGGTAAATCCAAGAGAAAATGCAAGTGTAATCGTTTTGAGAAGTCGTAAAGAGTTTGAGATTCCAATAAAGGTAGCCCCTGCATCGTCGAAAGAAGAAAAGGAGAAAAAACGTCATTGTAGACAGGAACGTTCCCAACGACGATGGTCTTCCTAAGCTTAAGTTTCCGCCTCTGTCTGATTATAAACTAATACCTCCTTTTCCTCAAGCTTTGGCAGAATCTGGAAAAGATGAGCAAAACAGAGATTTTTATAAGACTTTTCATAGATGCGAGGTAAATATTCCACTTTTAGATGCTATTAAACAAGTACCTCGGTATGCTAAATTCTTTAAAGAACTGTGTACAATTAAGAGGAAACAGAAACTTAAAGGGTGTGAAAAGGTGAGAGTAGGAGAGAATGTTTCTGTAGTTATTCAGAGAAAACTCCTAGCGAAGTGCAACGATCTAGGTATGTTTACTATCCCTTGTACGATAGGTAACACTATGTTTGAGAAGGCCGTGATAGATTTAGGATCTTCTATCAATGTCATGCCATATTCTATATATGCTTCTTTGAAACTTGGACCTTTGAATAAAACAGGTGTTGTGATTCAATTAGCCGATAGATTTAATGCCTATCCTAAAGGTGTAGTTGAGGATATTCTAATACAAGTTAATGACTTAGTTTTCACTACTGATTTTTATATGCTTGATTAAGGAAAATGTTGATCAAACTGCTCCTATTTTGTTAGGAAGACCCTTCTTAAAAACACCCAAAACTAAGATAGATGTTCATAGTGCCATACTTACCATAAGGAATAGTTTCTATAGGCTGCAAATGGATCTATAAGAGAAAGGTTAGTAGGAATGGAAAGTTAGAGACCTTCAAAGCTTAGCAAATAGCAAAAGGTTATACTCAAAAACAAGGGTTAGATTATGTGGAAACTTTTTCACCCATAGCTATGATTAGATTATGTGGAAACTTTTTCACCCATAGCTATGATTAAATCCATCCGCATAATGTTAGCCATTGCAACATACCCTGATCATAAAATTTGGCATATGGATGTCAAAATAGCTTTCCTCAATGGATTCATTAAGGAAAATATTTATATGGAACAACCAATGGGTTTTGTATCCACTGTTGATAGGAATAACGTATGCAAATTGCATCGATCCATTTATGGATTGAAGCAAACTTCTAGAATCTGGAAAACCCGATTTGATGACATGATCAAATCGTTTGGTTTTTTTAGGAATCTACATGAGCCCTGTGTATACAATTGGGTTATAGATCATACCATCATATTTCTCATATTATATGTAGATGATATACTTTTGATGGAAAATTATGTAGGCATGATGACAGAGGTTAAAATCTAGTTATCTAGAACCTTCTCAATGAAAGACTTAGGAGAAGTGACCTATGTGCATGGAATTCATATCTATAGAGATAGAACAAAAAGGGTAATTGGATTATCCCAGAAATTGTATATAGAGAAAATGCTGAAAAGATTCAACATAGAGAACTCTAAGAGAGGTCTCTTGCCCTTGGCTCATGGTCTTCATCTTTCAAAGAGATGGGTCAAAAGACCGATGAAGAATGATAGTGGATGCGTATGTGCCTTATGCTTCAGCAGTAGGTAGCTTAATGTACGCAATGCTATGTACAAGACCTGGTATAGCTTATGTTGTAAGTGTTACAAGCAGATATCAATCAAATCCAGGGGACAAACATTGGTGGTTGTAAAATCGATCCTCAAATACGTAAGAAGAACAAAGGATCTGGTTCTGAGTTATGGATGTTCAGAATTAAACATTCAAGGATACTTAAATTCTGATTTCCAGAATGAAAAATTCTCTCAATTTTTGATTGAATGAATTCACACCTTAAACCTAATTTTAAGTTGTCTTATATAGGCAACTTAAAACGCTATTCCAATTGGAATAGGATACTACTCTTTTCCTTGTTTGTTTTTAATCCTAAACCAAATAAGAATAGTATTAATTAGGTTTCCTAATAGCATTAATATAGTAAATATATTATTCAACTAATTAGGAATTTTATTTTTCAATTAATATTAAATATAAACATTTAATATTAATTAGGGTAATTTAATTAATACATTTTGTAAGTTTTTTTGTCAACTTATGATTCTAGTGTGGTAACACTAGTCATAGTATGAACACCTCCTTTTGTTTATAACATAATTGTTTTGTTTAATTTTCCAGTGTGACGACCTTTTGTCAAAGTGACCACCTTCAATTAAGTTGTTTTTCTGATATATCATGTGAGCACCTTAGAGTCAGAGTGGTCATAATACATCTGGCAGATATTTTGTTTAAACACGTATTGTATTTCAATATTCATGTGAGCTGTCATTATTCTCTTTATGAGATATTGTTTGTGGTCCATAACACTTGTCAATTTGTTGCACAATGAGCTGGAATTTTTTTTTTTTTTTAATTGGTGGTCCCAAGTGGAATAAACTTTTCATAAAGTTGAATCCATAAAGTTTCTTGTTAGCCACCTGTTCTTTTGCATTAACCGGATTTTCTTTATATAAACTCTTCTCTTATGCAATTTCTTTTTAAGCTTGATTATTTCCTTGAAAGTACTCTGAATATTTCTAAAGTTTTCTTTTGTTTTTATTAGATTTCTATGCTTAGGTAAGTTTACAAATACCTTCATCAAAGTTCTTAGAATTTGTCCTTGCTCTCTACGTTTGGTTACATAGCTGATGCTTGAAGCTTGTTGAGCTTGTTCAACCAAAGTGGATCTTCATTGCTGTACCTTGAGAGGAGGTCAAGGTTGACTAGGTGGTTTCATGTACTTGCAGCTAGATGTGGTAGTATGTAGTTTGACCAAAGGGCAGAGATTGAAGTGTTGCAAAACTAGGGGTGTTCTTGCAACCGAGGCTTAATCTTTGGCTTTGAAATTAAACTGAAAACTATACCATAGCGGATTAGCTTCGTTCTGGACTTGGTCCCATAGATATAGGCATTTTGCCAACCATGTAAAAACCTGGTGTTCGTTATTTTGGTTCATATTTGATTGCTTTATGTTTATGATAAATGGACACTGAAATCAACTTAGCAACCCTTTTTGCTTAGGTTTAATTCACTTGGTAAAGTAATTAAAACTTTCAATTGGTATCAAAGCTTGTTCTAAAAAGTTATTTAAGTTGATCCTTGCTTATTGATTGTGTTTTTATCGCATTTTTGTATCTATTTTTGTCCTGGTTATTTTTTATGTTTTTCTGTAGAGTTGTTTGTTCCAGACTTGTGATCACCTTGGAGCTGTGTGACCACACCGATGTTGAACTTTTTGTTTGTGACCACCTCTGTATGTGTACTGTCACCTTTGTCTTACAAACTTGTGGGTGACCATTGTAGTCTTAGTGTGACAATACTGACTGTGTGTTTATCATGAGTTTTTTTGGTGAAGGAGGGTCTATCAATAGACCGCCCTTATTGGAAGGAACCAATTATATCTTTTGGAGACCTAAGATGTGTGCCTTTTTAAAATCTATTGATGAGAGGGCTTGGAATGCTTGTATGGTTGGTTGGCAAGAAACTAAAATTGATGTAGGTAGTGGAAGTAAAGGAAAGGCTCTTGATCAATGGACTAAGGCTAAGTTAAAAGAGTCTAATTTTAACTCTAAGGCACTTCACGCCATTTTTGATGTTGTTAGTATAGGTCAAATGAAAAAACTGCTAATTGTGAAATGGCTAAGGATGCATGGGATAAACTCCAAGTTAAAAATCATGGAACCGATATTGTGAAAAAGACTAGGCTTAGAAGATTAATCATAGACTATGAAAATCTTGTTATGCATGATAACCATTACTAATTTTCATGGAAGATTGTGTGATATCACTAATGAGTATTTTGCTTTAAGTAAAATCTTTTCTGATGCTGAACTTGTTAGGAAGGTGTTGTGCTCCTTGCCTCAAAGATTCATATCCAAAACAACCTTCATTGAAGAATGGCACAACCTTAACAAGATGCAATAGGATGACCTGATTTGATCTCTGCAAACCTTCGAGCTTAGCCTGAATCGATGGGAAAAGAAATCAAGTAAAGGGCTTGCGTTGAAACATGAGGTATCTTCTGATTCTCTGGTTATTTGTGATACTGGTGATAATATATGAAGATGATGAGTTTGCTCTAATCACAAAAAAACTTTTCAAAATTCCTGGAAAGGAATATGAGAAAGCCAAATATGGATAAAAAGGGGAAACAACCCTTTGTTAAAAGATTTCTTGACCAATCTAGTTAAGGAGGGTTCTCGAAAAGATTTTTGAGATAAAATGAAAAGAAAAGCAAAGGAATCAAATGTTTTGAGTGTGAAGGATATGGCCATATTTAGTTTGAGTGTGCAAACACTCTAAAGAAAAAGGGAAAAGCCATGGCTGCCACCTTGAGTGAAAGTGACGACATTGAGAGTGAGGGTGATGACAATAATGAGAATGAACATTTCTTGGCCTTTGTGGCAAACCAAGAGGACAGTGATAGTGTGTCCTCGGATGACTCAAGTGATGTCTACAAAGAGCAACAGGAGGCTTATGACAAGATGTATGAGGCTTCGTTAAAAGCCATCAAGAGGATTAAATCTCTTGAATCTGAAAAATCTTACTTGTTAGAAGATAAGAAAATTTGGAATGATAAAATGAAATTCTCGTTATCTGATTCGTCGAATAAGGAAATTTTATTGAATCAAGCCTTAAATGAACTAACTGAGGCCAAGACCATTGTTGAAAGGTTAAATGCAGGTTCATACAAGCTTGATGAAGTTCTGGACAAGGGAAGATCTTTGGTGATGAAACAAGTTTGGGATTCTCTTCTGGTGCTAGCACCTCCAAACCTGGTGTAACCACTTTCCTGAAAGCCACTAAATCAATTCAGAAATTGTTGTTGCCCCATGCGATCGGACCTTGATGGTAAAAAGATTTATTCCTCTTTGGTTTTTTTTTTTTTTTTGGCAAAAGAAAGGTCATATCAGACCAAACTATTTTAAACTCATTTTGTATTTGAAAAGATGCATTGGAAGTCATGATTTTAAATTAGTAAGGTCACCACTTCAATATCTCATGTCACCACACCAGAACAATTTTTTCAAAAATTGTAAAGTGTGGAAACCTA